>NW_010262933.1:21496-21964 GCF_000690775.1 Eurypyga helias
CCCACTAGCCAGCATCTCTTCCAGTAGTTGAATGATTCAGGCCACCAGCAGGCCGTGTGAGGAATACTGTCTTTCTGACCCTTTCCTGGTTCCATTTTTTGTATTGTTTCTCCTCTGGAATCCTAAGCTTTTACCAGGCACGTGGCCAGGTCTTAGGCACTTTGCTACCAGGAGTATTAGTACGGCCACTTGTATGGTCAGCAGCCCCAGCCAAGAAGATGCTTCCAGGCCTGCTCCACCTTGCTGGCTTTGTTGGGTGTAACACCCCAGGAAATCTTATCCTTTAAAAAAATGGAAGGTGCTTCACAAAACAACGGTACATGGAAACCCAGACATTTCATTTGAATTGGCATACTTAGGGGAAGCATGAAGTGGGGACAGGACTGAGTGGAAAACAGGAATGGGACAGTGGCAGCGTCAGGCTGGCAGCAGGGAAGCTCTGATCATGAACCTACCGTGAGCCTCATC
>NW_010262933.1:22001-22833 GCF_000690775.1 Eurypyga helias
CCATGGAGGGGATGAAGACCATGGGTCATACATGAGGTATGCTGCCACACAAGGCAAGTGCTCTTACCTCCCCTCTGCCCAATCAGTTGTGCTGGTTTTAGTCAGACCGTTTTCTTCACAGTGGCTGGTATGAAGCTGTGTTTTGGATTTGCCCTGAGAAGAGTACTGATAACACTGGTGGTTTTAGCTGTTGCTAAGGAGTGTTTGTACCAATTCAAGGCTTTTTCAGCCTCTGATACTGCACCTGTGTTCCTGACTTTTCCACTACAAGCAGTGGGGAGGGGACACAGCTCAGGCAGCTAACCCAAACTGGCCAAAGGGGTACTTCATTCCATAGCACATCCTGATCAGTATATAAAGCAGGGCTGGGCTGGGAGGACATTGGTTGTTAGATAGCTAGGTAGTTGGTGGGTCAGTTAGGCTCTCTCAGTCACTCTCTCACCTGTGGGGCTCACTCGGGCTCTGCTGCGATGGCTCTCGGGCTCTGACTCTCGCTATTTAGGACCTGTCTGTGTATCTGTCAGTGGGTGGTGAGCAATTGTATAATTTGTTTTATCTTCACTGTCACCGCCACCGCGTTCACAACAGCGCTCCTGCCTTAAAGGGGCCGCACCGCTGATTCGTCCTTCAAGGCTGGGTGGGGCCCACCGCTCCGGCACCGTTACCGCGCCCGGCTTCACTGTCACCGCCACCGCGTTCACAACAGCGCTCCTGCCTTAAAGGGGCCGCACCGCTGATTCGTCCTTCAAGGCTGGGTGGGGCCCACCGCTCCGGCACCGTTACCGCGCCCGGCCCGACCCAAGCTGACAGTTGCGCTGGCAGCCCAGAAAGC
>NW_010262934.1:0-27819 GCF_000690775.1 Eurypyga helias
AAATTTATCTTGTTAAAATACAAACACCAGTTGTCACACAGCTCTTGATAAAACTGTCCTCTGTCCTCCATGAGACTAGTTCAGCCAAGGAAACAAAGCAATCCACTAAGAGTGAAGCTTATGAGAGCCTGGGGAAGCTGGGAAAGGAACAAATTCATCCATGCAGCAACTAGGCTTCAGCAAGAAGGAAGCAGCTGAAGAATATATAAGCCTGACAGAAGAGATTGAAAATAAAAGAGCCATGAGGCCAAGCTTAGAGGGAGGGAGGAGCAGAGAGCTTCTATTTCACAGAGATTAACAAGAATTCTCAAAGCATAGGGTAGACCAGAAGATGGGTCTTCTGGCTGAAGAAAAAGGCAGTGACAATCACCATCAGTGACTGTGAACTCTGGACACAGCCGTCAGACTGCACTGCTAAAGCACTCCTGTGGGGAATTTGGGGTTGTTCATGGTTACAATAATTTTTCTGTTGCAGGCCAGTTTTCTCTGGGACATTCAAACAAGATGACATGCAGGCAGCACAATTGAACTGTATTGCAAACAGGATAAGAATTTCATCTACTTCAATAAAAAGTCATTTATTGTTACCTGAAAATTTTATTCAAACATCACATGTCATACTATACCAACTATATCATGCTATATTAATTATCAAGGATGTTGAGTACCTGAATGAAAGGAAAGAGCAGTCCGACTGCGAAGTTGGAGAGCCAGTTGACAGTCCCAGCTATCATGAACGCGGCCGGCCTCTGCGACTGCTGGAAAAACTCTCCGGTGAGGACAAATGGAATCCCACCTGAAACGGTGTCCAACAAGTCAGTGGTCTTAATAAACTTTCTCTGTCAATAGCTGTTTCACTTACAGAGATGAACACGCTCTGTGTTGCACACCTCGGTGACTAGCATGGTACTACAGCTCTCTGCTCAGGTGTACACAGGGCCTTCTGAGCCAGTAAAATGTGATTTGTCCAAGTTAGAGAAGTGACACTTCTTTCTTTCATGTCATTGCATCTCCTGGTTTGCATCCTTTCAGTGATGGCCAGAAGGTAACAGAGCAGTGAATCTTCACAGCAGCTTCCAGAGTACCATGTGACATTTATTAAAAATAAGAATGACTGTTTCTATTTAAATGCTTGAAATTTTGAAAATTCAGAATTACCCCGCATACTTTTAGGCCTTAACAGTTGGAAAGATGGCTCCAAAGACATTAAACAGTGTTTTTTAATAATTATTACCCACTTTATTTCAGCAATAAAAAAAGGCAAACCATTTGCTTCTCTATAAGCATACTTTTCATTGATGCCTATTTAATACATTGCCTTACTAGACATACTGCTGGCACTTCTGGCAAGGTCTATTTCTGCCATCAGCCAAGGACTCTGACCTCTGTAATAACAAGTTCATTTGAATACTACATTTGTCACTCGTGTTTCCTTCCACTTAGGCAGTGGACTATTTTGTACAGCACTGGCATATTGCTGGCCTGACAATAACCCCCAGGGAATGGCTGTCTAGTGGCTGAAAGTCTCAGTTTATGACCTTTGGCTTCCTTCATTCCAATAGGATATTTCAATAGAAATATTTCTATTTTTATAGAATAAAACATGAATTGCATTTGCTGATTGGCTACATATTTCAGTTAATGTAGCACATCAGACATGCATCTACTTGCAGAATTATTTCACCACAGTTTGGAGAACTGTAAACCTGGTAATATCAGTCAGGTCTTAAGTATTTTGGTGCTACCAATCTCTACCACTGTGTCCTCGTGTGTGCTGGTATTATCTGCCTCACTACTTGGCTTTGTAGGCGATATCCATGTACGCACATACTATGTAAATCCTTTCTCTGTTCTAAGCATTTTAAAAAGCTAGTGTGAACAATCAAAAACATATTAATAGACACACTTCCTCCCAAAAACCTCTATGACAATCTAAACTTCCAAAATATATATCTAAATTAAGATAAAACCACCACCAAATACTTCACCATCCACTGGATCTTCTCCTTGCATGTCTTTGCTTGATATATGTGCTTATCTTTTGCACTACCCTTACTCTTGGATGGTTATAAATACATCTCATGTGCTTTATAGTGAGATATTGTCAAGTAGCCCCTTGTGCTCAACTTAAACTTGTGCTATGCTTAAACACATGCCCCAGAAGCTGTCCTATGAGCAGTATGAGATAGGAACTTGTAAACACAAAAGAGGACATGCAGATGACACCTGGTATCTGATATTCCTCCATTCCAGATCTTTCAGATGCAGAGACCATGAACATGTGGATAAAAGAAAGGCAATATGATGCAGCAAAGGGCTATATATGTTAGTAGACATCACTCTCCATCATCAGTTCACGTGACTTTTTGTGAGAACAAAGATAGCAAAGGCTTCAACTGAACCTTTTGTCCCAAAGACTGCCAGTATAAATGACACCAAAAAAGCACAGAACAAATTAATTTATTTACTCCTACTTTATACCTAGGAAACTGAGATAGGGAGAATGTAGGCCATCCAACCTGCAGCTCAGTGTCCTTCTACAAGCCATATATAATATCTGAATTCTGCAGCTAAAAAAGGTGACCTCTTCCAATAGCACTTTGAAAACGTAGAATAAGCAGCTAAACATGCATAACAACGAAATTCAAGCAACGTGTTGTCTATCAATCCTTTGTGGCTTCCAGTGCCTATTCTATCATACACTTAGAATTTGGGCTCAAATCATAAAATATGGCAGGCAAAAAACCAATCACATCTGTTCTGTCAGCATCTGGTTTAGGTCTCAAATGCCATGCAAGGCAGTGGTTTGCCAGGGCACCTGCCCCTTGGAGAGAGGAACTGAAGGACTGGGAATGTAGAAATCATGTAAGATGATTTATTTATGATCATTTATTCTGTCATGCCTTTGCTGTAGGACAATCTGCAGAGGTGTTACTGTTCTTGTCAGTATAATAAAAAATGCTGTTCGAGACCCATTTGGAAAAATACTCGTTGCACAAGAGAGGAAAAAAGCCAGAGGCAAAAAATTTAAAAAGACAAATAAAAGTACAAAAGGACAGAAACATATCAGAAAGCATAAATGTTATGAAAATAAAAATGCATGGGCACTATCTTGGAAAAAGGTTGCTTGAAATTCAAATGTAATTTCTAGATAGATATTAATCATCACTAAAATGTATTATTAGTCACACTTGCTACAAAAGCTCTTCAATCTAATTTCAAAAATAATCAATTAATCTAGTGATGGTAAAAATAGCATTTTGCAAAGTCTAAAAAAAAAAGTAATAATAAAAAAAAATCAGCAACTCCTCTGAGCTCTTTCAAATGTTCTATAGAGGAATGAGAAGGTGGCACAGGCAGACCTCCAGACTCTCTTGTGACATAGCCAAGCACCTCCATAACATCACAAAACAGAGAAAGTCAGTTTCTGTAGAGGAATGACTTAAGAGAAAGGATATGGAGAAAGCAAGGAGCCTGAAAAGCAATAGATGAGTTATGTGAAAGAAAATCCAGGTCCTGAAATGTGACAAACCAAATGAAGCCAAATGAAGGAGAAATCTAATGAAATTCAATAGGGGCGAGTGTCACGTACTGCATCTGGGGAAGAACAACCCCATGGATCAGTAGAGGTTGGGGGCTGTTCTGTTGGAGGGCAGCTCTGGGGTAAAGACCTTTGAGTCCCAGCATACAACAGGATGACCATGAGCCAACAGTGTGCCCTCGCGGCCAAGAAGGCCACTGGCATCCTGGGATGCACTAAGAAGACCGTGGCCAGCAGGTCAAGGGAAGTTATCCTACCCCTCTACTCTGCGCTAGTGAGGCCTCACCTGGAGTACTGTGTCCAGTTCTGGGCTCCTCAGTCCCAGAAGGACAAGGAACTACTGGAGAGGGTCCAGCGCAGGGCCAGTAAGATGATGAAGGGCCTGGAGCACCTTCCATGTGAGGAAGGGCTGAGAGAGCTGGGTCTGTTTAGCTTGGAGAAGAGGAGGCTGAAGGGGGATCTTATCAATGCTTATCAATATCTGAAGGGTGGGTGTCGGGAGGATGGGGCCAGGCTCTTCTCAGTGGTGTCCAGTGACAGGACTAGGGGCAATGGCCACAAACTGGAAAATAGAAGGTTCAACCTGACCTGAATATAACACTTCTTCCCATCAGATGAGTCCCATATTGGCCAGTATTCAAACATGGATGCTTGAAAACCACAGCCAAATGCAATCCAATCAAACCACTCTGTTGTTTGGAAGAGTCTTTAAACATTTTGTTATGGGTTTTGCAACTTTAATAAGTGTTTGAACGCAAATGAAATAATTTCACCAAAAAGTTAACTGATGTTCTTTCTCATGGGGGATGAACCTGGTGTTAGTATCTTCTCTGGATGGCTTTCCACCCAATTTTCAGTGAAACAGTTTTATTTTGGCTCTCGTCATAAAAGAAAAATGTATATTAGGGTTTTCTGTAGGAGTTTTTAAGCAAGGTAGCTTTTGAACATGAATTTAAAGTGGTAATGCATTGACTACAATAATTATAGTGATTGATTTCTAATACTCTTTTCAGCATCGCACTGAACATAATGGAAGAAGTTTTTAAACATACTGCAGTGCCATGAAAGAAATACTGATATACCTGTTAGAATGCTACATCTATTAGAAACTACAGATCTCTTACTGCAGGACTTGTATACCATTGGGCTGTTTAATGAAACTAGATTAAGCCCACATGACACAATTAGGCATGCAACAATACTTCTATATCTGTGTATTTTACTAATTTCCCTCTGTAATTAGTCCATTTACACTTAGAATCAGTGTCATACATCATTTGTAATTCAAAGGGCAAAAGACAACCCTAGAGAGCAGCTGTGTGAGATGACCAATGGCAGTGAGACAAAAGATCCTGCTGGAAAAACAACACAATATTCTTCAAGTGAGACAACAAAAAGCTGTTAGTTTCAACCCAGATCTTAGTTACAAACAGACATACAACCCCAACAAATCAACGCCCCCCAAAATCCCCACTCCACGGGAAAATACATTGCAGGAGTACTGCCAGTGAAGGCTGCAATGCAACTGCTGAGTTACTTCCATCTCTATGGGTCTACAGATAGAAAAGAATTCTGCAAAATACATATCTCAGTCTTTAAAGAGGTGTTCTGTAACCTGTCAGAATATTTTAAGGTGTACATCATATCTGATAGAAAAAGACTCCACCAAATAACATCATTACATAGTCAGGTATGATGGCTGTATTGCCCAGCTGACCTTGCTGCGAGCAAACTGGGAGCAGAAAGTGTGATAGGGGTTTACTGAGTCACAGCATCATGCTACAGACTCCGATAGCTGTCTCCAGCTTCTCTCCATGGGAGAACTTCTCATCTCCTACAGAATTGAGCAAAACAGGCACTTCACTTGTAAAAACAGTATTAACCACAGCAATATGTACCATTTGAAGAGCATATTTTTTTCTGCCTTAGATTAAAGGCCACTTGAATAAAGAACATTTAAAGCCAAGTCAGTCTATGGAAAACCAAAAGTGCAAACCATAACACAAAGTTAGAAAACACAAATAGCACAAAATACGGCAAAACCCGATAATATAATAATCCGTACCTATAGTTATTACTAGTCTAGTTTTTAATACAACACTGTGTGGAAAGGGTTTGCACACTGATTAACTGTCCTCTGGTTTAGCATCTCTAAAACCTGTTACTATAACAGCATATAGAAAGCCAGTTCTGGAGATATTCTGAACTTTTTTGGTTCAAGGTAACCCACATCATTCAGGGTAAATAAACTAAGTGATGGTGCAGAACAAAAATGCTGATACACTCTGCTGTAACATCATTAGTTATGTTAGTTCTTGTTTCTCGGGTGATTTACACTAAAATGGGTGACCTAAAAAAACAAGGCTATTAGCTAATGAGGAAAACACACAATATTATTTCTACCACCATTTAGGTAACTATTTCTAAAACAGGTAGTCCATGTAATATTGTAATGCAAAAGACATAAGAATACCCTTATCTAAACCATCTAATAATTTCTTTTTCCATGAAGTTCTTCCCCTCTAGAATAATAAAGAGTGCATTTTCCTGTAAGTTTTAGTTCCATAAGGCAGTGCACTCAAGCAGAATTTTGAACAGTCTTTAACTGACTGAATAATTTTTCTCTGGAAATTTGTTTAATGAAGGCAAAATACTTACTAGATAACTGATGAACCCAAATAATTTCAGCACTTCTAAAATATTGTTCTTTACACAAATAATAATTCCTTTCAAATATAGCTGTTTCCTGGAAGCCTGAGTATTATCTTCAATTCTTAATAGCTTTTCCTTTTTTTGCCTTTTTTATCGTAGTAGAAACCAGCTGTGCAGATGTAGGGCATTTTGCCAAGTGCTATACAAATCCAATACATTTTTTTGATGTTTTGGTAACACTTTCAATCTGGTAGGGTATTTTGTGATTTTTTTTTTTTTTGGTTTTGTTGTTATTGTTTGATTATGGTTTTTGTGTTGGCTTTTTTTTCTTTGGTAAAAACTGAACATTAATAATAAATTTCTACTGTGGTACTTAATATTTTTTTTGCTTCATCATAATTCTGCATAACTATTGCATAAAATACAATTTAAAAATACACTCAATTATAACTACATAGAAATAGTATTTTAGGCATTTTTGCTGTATTTTCAGACTCACTTTACCATATCAGAACCCTAATTATAACCTGACTTTCTGTACTTCTATTTGAATGTGAATAAAAAATTACTTTACTGAGCTGTGACTAAGAGTCTTCATGACAGAATTAATTTTATAATTATTCTCAGTAACAATAATGATCAGACACTAACACCACTTCTCTTAATATTACACTATTACAAACAATTATCTCAGTGATTAAATCAATGATGAGAGTTTTTTCTTGAATGAAAGCATGGAAGCGTTCCTTACATTTTCACCTGCTATACAGATGGCAGTGTTACTGAAATACCTAAAGACTCACAAGTGTGTTCAGTCCTAGGTAAGTGAAGTATTCATCCAGTCACATCAGTATGACAGGACTGAAAACAGAAAAAAACCACAACCCTTATCCAGTCTAGGCTTATTACTTCTACAATAATCTACTGAAAGAAATATAAAGTCATCAGACATGATTTCCCTGTCAAGAATTCAGGTTGACAGCCCATTAGCAGGAAATGCTGCTGGTTGCGAACCTATGCAAGCTAAAACAGCCTTGAAAATGCAGTGTGGCATGTCAGACTTTCCTCATGAAATATTTTAACAAACAAATTAATCATAGTAGGACTGCACAACGATGCCATTGTATAGCTGCATTGATCCTGAAGGACCCCAAGAGTAAAAGTAGTGGTCCAAATTTTCAGAGAAGCTGGGACAGAAGAGTCTCTCCTTATCCTCCTTCTGTTTAAGGTGGGTAACAGACCAGATCTTCACTGTTTATGATTTCTGGGACCTGTTGAAGTCTTTAGGACATGGGGCCTCAAATGCCAGTGATTAAAGAATTTTGCTGCTGCTCCAGGATGGTAGACAGCATATTGAGAGCAGTAGATGTAGAACTGATGAATGTGGGACAATAAAAATACTTCATTTTTCCTGACTGTGGCTGATAACCAAAATAGATATAGCAAATAGCAATTATCTGTTTGCTACCAAACAGAAAAGAAAATGAAGAATGCACCAGAAGGTCCCCTTGATTAGAAGTACCAGTTTGAAGACAGAAACAATCTTGCTGTGATGAAAGATATAAACCTTCTTTCTGATGAAATTCAGAAAGAAGTTATCAAAACCCTAACTGAGTGTTCCCAAAAAAATGAAGTTTCCAGAGTAGGACAGATAACATCTGGAAATTCAAAGAAACAACTGTTTACTTGGTCAAACTGACACCATCAGTTCTACCCTTGTCCATGCAATTGCCCTTCTGACCTATTTTTTCCCCTGAAAATCTCTTGCTGTTGTTTATTTAGCTTTCTGCATAGCAGGCTGGCTATCAAGAAACACTGTCTAGACCCTAGAACTTTCATTGCAACATAAAACTAGTAAACATTTGCATTTAAACCCTAGACATGGAGCTTAGCCAAAAATAGATGAGCTTAACTCAGATAATTTCTTTGTTGTGCATTGTCCCTGGGCAAAAGGAAAATTAAATTTTAGTATCTTACATTCATTATTCTACATCTACTATTCTATATATTATTTTGTACTTTTGTAAGTATAAATATTTTGTACTAATTCACAGAAGAAAAGGTATATTTTTTTTAACTAGGCTTTCTGTATCCAGTCTCCATTAATCTGAATAAGGTACCTAAGTCACTTACATGGCTTTTGAATAAATGAATTTTTCACGGTTACATGAAGCTTTAACACACGGGTGCTTTGTTCCAGCAGTAAATTTCTTAAGTGTTGGAGTTGTGGACCATCAGCAAGTAATTAACAATCATTCAGGAAAACATGCCAGTTCAGGTAAGAGGAGTGCTCTCAAGTGTCAAAGCATTCCCATTTTGAAATCTTCAATTAAGATAATTTGTAAAATCTATTGTTAAAGGGATAAAGTTCATAAGTTCTCCTGCTCTTAAGAACTCCTCCAGCAATTCCT
Organism: Eurypyga helias; assembly: GCF_000690775.1. Taxonomy (NCBI): domain Eukaryota; kingdom Metazoa; phylum Chordata; class Aves; order Eurypygiformes; family Eurypygidae; genus Eurypyga; species Eurypyga helias. Next base: position 8,605 of record NW_010262934.1, read on the forward strand.
TTATCTGACAGCTATGGTTACCTTTCAAATACTACGGGTTCATTTTATTTTAGAACTTCTACTAATTATAAAGAATTGAAATCCCTTCTGTAACAGAACTGTTAAAAGATATACATTTACTGTATGCTGCTCTTTAAAGAGAGAAGTATTCAAACACAACATAAACCAGGTATCAGTTCCAAAATATATATTGAATGTCACTGTATTTAATATATTCAAGGAGCATGTTATCTTCCCCTCAAAAAAAGTTCAATGAAGATGCAGCCAGATTGAAAGCAATTCTGGGTTTATTTCTTAACAGTCCAAAACTCCACCTGTTCACCGAAAGGCAACCAAAAGAGAAGTTCTCATGTGAGGCCCCTAACTTCCCATCCTTTCATTTCCTTGACTTAGTAGAAGCAGTTGAAAATACTCCTGCCCCGAAGTGGGTGGGAACACACATTTGGAATATGTAACTCTTTTAGTACAGCATGTTTCAAATCTACTGCTGTCCTCACAAAAGCCTTATAACCATCAACAAACCAAACCTTTCCTTAAATACCCAGGAAAACTAAAGGTTATTTCTGCACAAATATCCTTCTTATCTGATACATGAACTCTTTGACATTATCAAAGGATGAGTACCTACTGGAAAGATTATAAAGGCTTCTAGTTTACAGAATAAAAGACATTTTGAAAATTAACCTAAACTTTTAAATCTACTATTTTTTAAATTAGATATATAGCAACACAGGTTTATTTGTTTCTTTTTAATATGAAATACTTTTCTAGTACAAAGAGAAGGGTTTTTTTTCCACTTAAGAAAGCTCCATACTCTTTCTCAGTGTGCTAAAAGAATGTCTCTGTGGGAGGCCATGAGCATTAGAAATTCTTACATCCCACTCTAAGTGGAGAAGCTAACACAATATCAAACAAAGCTTCTGCAAATGTCTGTTTCAGGCAATAGTACTGATGCTGCCTTTCATTTCAGTACTTTTTTGTCTATGTGTGTGCTATCACACCTTTGTTTCTGTTTCACATCCAAGAGAAGTTTTTTTTTTTTCTTCCCTGATGGCATTTCAGATTGAACAAACCTCATGACTTTCAAAAGTGACCCTTTTATCACAAACCGCTCCGCTGTCAATACAGCTGCGTGTTGGCATTCAGAGTAAGAGCACAGACTGCTTTAAACTTTAAATATCAAAATATCTTTTCATACACCTCAGGGCACAGCAAGGATTCAGAGTTTTCTTTTGTTTACTTCATGTCAGTTTAACACATGCTGAATATACCATTATCATGTTTTATTGTGTCTGTATTCAGCTGCGCTATGAAAGACTTCACTTACTCCATAAACTATGACAAGTACTGTAAAACTCAATTAGAAGACAAAACTCTGAAAAAAAGAGACATTTTCTGAAGTGGTCTAGTTTGTTAATTTTTTTTAGCTGTGTCTGAAAATGTAGTTGTTATAAAAAGCAACAGTCATAAAATTAAGATCTCAATTCCATAAAATTATTATTTTTTCAAAATTCCATTAAAGTGACTTTTATTGATTTCCCTTTTCTGTGATGAGAGCGTGACTGGAAACATGCCACTCATCTGATTTTCTCATCCTTATGCATACTGAACAGGAACTTATTTTACAAGTAAGAATTGAAACAAAATCACACTGATTCATGTTTGATCCTATTCACACTAAATTCAGCCTTAACACAAACTCCACTGAAGTCATCAGGACCTTCCTGTGAAGGGAAGCACCATTCATCCACAGAAATACCTACAGGATTTAGGACCAGAATAACTACTTCGAAGACACTACACAGCATAAGTCAGTAAAGTCAGATGCCCTGAAGCCACTGTGTGAGGATTAACCACCCTCCTGCTTTCTTCTCCCTGTAGAGCCACTGATTTTAAAATAGCAGCTATTGATGTAAATTCAGTCATGGGCTACATGCTCCACGTAATGAGCATCTGAAAAATCATCTCTGAGAACATGCTCATCTTCAGACACATGGGCTTTTTGACAAATGGAAAAAAAAGAAAGATTTTACACAGAGGATCAAACATCTCTCTTAGAGATAAAGGAAGAACACAGGACTTGGAGATAAAGGAACCCAGGATCAGATTGGATCATCTGGTTCAAATCCAATCCTCAGCTGTTCCAGGCAGTATTTCATGCAGTCCTTTTGGAAATCTATAAAGCCTGTGTGTTTAGCTTCTCCTTTTGCTGTTTCCACTGAGAAGCTGTTACAGAACTCATCTCCTCTAGTGACTAGGAGTTTTCTCCCATTTTCTATTCTAAATTTATTTGTGGGTAGCTAGCACCTACGTTTGGGTTTTTGTTGTGATTTTCTGCAGCAACATTTACTTTCAGCTTATTCTCTCTTCTCAGCGTTACTCTCCTTTCTGCCCATGTATTTAGAAACAGAAATCCTATTCTCAATCTTTTTTGTTAGACATTATGAAGTTACTCTGTACCTTTTCCTATTAAAAAAAAAAAAAATCTATCTTCTTTACCTTCACAGTAGCCCTTCTTTGCAGACTTCCTGGCAAACTGCTGCATGAGCAGGTTTGTGCTCTAACATTCAGCTTTAAGTCTTCATCTCAAAAAAGATGACATGACACATGACAACACAATGAGCATTTTTCACATCACAATACAGAGAGACAATGCATGACAATATGATGCATTAGGTCTTTAAGAAGATATGTAAGAGAATGTGTGTATAGAGCGCTAGGATAAAACACACTTTCAAATTACTTAGATAAAATATAAACAGCTATGGAGTTTTCCATGTGACACAACAGATATCATTCTTCATTCTCCCTTACCTAACTGGCATTTTCAGGCACCCTTAAACCATCACCCTGTTCCTGAGTTTCAAAACCTCTTTTTCTCTCCAATTGCCTGCAGTTATCCATGTCCTATTACTAGAAACAAGTAAACTGTGAAAGATGAAGTGAGGTTTCAAACAAATCCCTAGTTTCAAGCTTGGAAGTGCTACCAATATAACACAAATTATCTGAACAAAGATGGCTTGCCTTGTAATAATCAAGAAATGGATATAGAAGCAACTCCTCAGATTTCTGGAACTTCTCAAAGTATTGTAATAAAAGCTGATTTTTATTTTTTTCCTTCCAGAGGACTCCAAGAAGCACCTGGAAAATGTTCCCTGGAAGAGGGACTGTTACTGCACGCCTGCCTGGGCACACGTGTGACTGACCTCCCTCCCAGCTACAGTGATCGAAGGCAGTGCAAACACCTTTTACAGGTCTTACTGCAACAGCAGGGGCTTGGGCTACTTATTCCCAATGGTAAAATAAGTTCAGTGATCCAGTTCACTCTGTTTCCAGAGCCACCCAATAACTCAAAGGTTTAATTCAAAAGAGACAATAAGTTTTCAATTTCTGAAAGAAGATGATTCTTCTTTCAGAAAGGTTACTTCAAAGCCAGGTATATTATTAAAACAGTCCACCTCCTCCCACCCTTCCATTTAGTCAAAGACAGGCATCATACCTAACCTCCTTCACCACAGCTTCCTTTCCCATTTCTGCAGCACTGCTTCCTCCATTTATGAAAATGTGATAGGAGGTTGTTACACTTAAGCAGAATATTCTTCTAAGGAAGAAATACTAATAAATCTCTTCATAGAAAGATAATGCATGGAAATGCTTTATGCCAAGTTTCCAAAGTGCTCAGGGTCTCACTGTATCTTTGTCATGCTTATTTCCATTGAGAAGGTTATCTGGAAGACCATGCCAACATTGCTGTAATCCCCAGTTAATAAGTAGATCGGTATTTTTCCCCACATGTTCCACCATCTGGGGGCGACTCTCTTGACACACGACAGAAGAGCCATTCCCTGTTTCAGAGAATCAACATTTAATTGTTTTATACAAATTGGAACAACATCAAAACTGAGGACTGAAAGATCCTCATCTCAGAATACTTGACAGCCTCCCTGGCAGCTGGGGTTACATCCCTGCAGGCAAATAAGGAAATTGTTCCTGGATTGCACACATTCTGGGTCAGTTAGTTTTGTTGTAGTGGATTTTTGGTTTTTTTGAGGGTGGGATTTTGGTGGTTTGTTTGTGCTGTTTTTGGTTGGTTGGTTTTGTTGTTTTTTTTTTTTTTTTTAACTATATGGCTGGTAGACAAAAGGGGTCAATCTCCAGCAACTTTATAAAACTATCTCCAATCATCCAATGCACACACATGCGTATAGATATTTTTCAATTCACCCAGCAAAATCAAAAATCACTTGTTTGCACAATAATTGTTGCAAAGGCACAATGGATGAACCGGGAATTCAAGTAAACACTTGAAAAACCTATGCTTTTTCTGTTTAAGTCAGGTTTCAGTGGGGTTTTCCTGAAAGAAAGATTGATTCTGCAAACATAGTTGAACACGCCACCGTTCACTGTCCACAATAGGCAGCCACACAGGTTTAATTGTGAAAGTGGGGATAACTGTTATTAGCTATTTCTTTTTCCTTAAATAATATCTAAGGTTAAAGGTTAAAGAAAGATGACATACTGCACGTACCTATGTCCATCTTTCACTACCCAGATTTCCAAAGAGCTGCACATTATTTACCTACTCAGTAAAGACATGCCAAATCAATTCATTTGCTCATGCCACCTAACCTGAACAGCACAAATGCTTTGTGCAGATATCGACAGTGTTCTCTTAATATTTTTCTTTGATTTTTTTTTTTCCTATTGATTATTTTTTATCTTCTTTCTTTTCTGTCTCCTTAGGAGCCAGAAACAATCGTATCAGTCCTTTCTCTTTGTTGGATATTACTTCAGTTGAAATATGTCACATATTTACTTCAGGTCAAATGTGTGACCAAGAAAAACATTTCTGTGAAGCTTCTGCTTTTTTCTTGAAGTGAAATCTGCAAAATTATTTACTGAAGTGTTCCTATAATAAAAAGTAATATTGGAAAGCAATATGCTTCTCCGCAACCAAATACCTTCACTCGCGAATAGGCACAATGAAGCAACCCTCTGGAACAGCCATGCTCTCTAATCCATAAAATGTTAAGTAATTTGTGAAGAGTATTTTTCTTTCAGATTGAATAACTTGAACATAAGGGCCCCTTTAATTTTTAGTAAATGCATGAAAGCTTTTTGCTGTTTGCCTTCTGATAAAAAAGATGAAGCACCTAATCACACGCACGTCTGAATGTACCTGTTGTAACATTACTGTTTCAGTCCTTAGTAATATGCCTGAAAAACATCTGCAAGATGAAAAGCCAAGTTCAGAAAAATGAAACAAATAAAAAACCCCACAGTTTACAGTAACAGCTGATCCTAGCGGTAAAGAAGCAGATGGGACTCATCCATATGCTATCAGAAAGTGGGAGACCACACAACATCTAAGCTATCAAGAAAGTATCAGATGTTCTAACAAAAGAGAAAATATTGTATTTTAAAAGCAATTTTATGCTCTAGAAAGTTACAGCAGTATTCTTATAAGCTCAATTCCCCATGTTATTTACTATTTCCAGGTGGGATAATTCTTCCAAGTACCAATAGCTTAATGAACATGAACTGAATTAATCTGAGATGAAGATTTGTATCTGTAGATTCATTTCAAACCATGTGGGATTTACTCTGAAGAATGTTGAAGTGCTCTAAATAACTACAGGAGGAATTACGTTACTAAGCATTAGTAATGCCATGACAATAGTAACTGTTTAACCAATACAAAAAAGTGATGCTCCCACTTCTACAAACAGCTAAAGCCATAAAATATCTGCAACTTAATGATAAAGAAAAGGCATTAATTTTCTTGGGGAAAAACCCTTTTACTGACCAAAAATGTGGGATAGTTATCTCTAAACTTCAGTCTTGTCTCATTAAACTGGCAGAGTACTACAAAAGAATACTAGATATTGAAGTGTGAAATTTTCCTGCTAAAAGGGTGCCATAAATTATCCCTGAGTAGGCGGCAATAAGTAATAGCCATGCAGCCCAGAAAAATCTGGGGTGATAAGGTACAAGTCTACAGGATCATAAGAAACTTGAAGAGGGAGGAAGGGGATCGATCAGTTGTTCTGTTTCTTCCAATGCAAGACTTAAAGAGCATGACACAAAGCAAAACAAAGGATGTGTTTATAAGAGGTGTCAGACATGTATTTTTCTTTGCCAAAAGATGTTAAAATTTTGCACAGTTTCAGACGAAGAATGAACAAATCCATGGAAGACTACAAAAATCTTACAAACTATGTCTGAGGAACACTGTAAGCCAAAAAAAAAAAAAAGTTCATTGGTTCTGGAAAAGTGTCTCAACTGCTTGCCCTGTTTATACTTTTCTCTAGGCACTAACAGCCACTGCACTGGAGATGTGTTCAAAAATGTGTTGTTTTCTACTTACTTCTTCTAGCTAAAACTCTAACATTAGTAGGAAATGAAATATAAGGTTCATTTTCATCAGTGACATTCCCATTAAAAGAAATTGTGCTTTTGTATACCATGATACTCCACTGGCATTGCACACTTCCCTGACAATAAACTTATTTCCTTACTATATGCATAATATATAGATATACAGGTATATGCTGTATCTGCCACATCAAGGATATCTTAGTGTAACTATCACAGTATATTTGTAAACAAAACAAAGCCAGTGTCAAAACATTCAATAATTGCTGGTGAGCAGTACTTGTCCTGACTAGGAAGACCCAGAAATATGCATTTCCCACTGGACTACAGAGTTCTGAAATAAAAGAGGAGAAATATAAACTATCATGTGGTCTCAAAATCTTTGGTAGCCTGTTCAAATGCGTATAAGCAAAAAGTTTTTCCCAGAAACAAAGAGAAAGGAATATTTTGATCTTCTCCCCATTTCCTCTAAAGCACAGTATTATTTCCAGCGTAGCTTTTCCAAAAGAGGATCCACAGAATTACAGCGATGTTTCATTAGTCACACAACATATCAGCAAATCTTTCTTTCCCCAAATAAACCACAATCAATTAATTAGATGACTTCAGTGGTGAAGGTATGTAAGCAGTTGATTAATGTTTAATGTCAAGCTCTTTATAAAGAAAAGGAGACAATAAATGGTGCATGAAAAAAGGAGAACTCAGGGGAATAGAAATCTTGCTTTTAGGTTTGCGGCCAAACACTGGTGAAAAAAATCCTGAAAAGAAGCTGAATTTTTGCCTTTTTGTGGAGAGCAGTTCATGAGAGAATTTTTGAAAACTTAAGCACTGTTTTGACATCTTATTCTGTATGTGAATTGAATTTGGACTAAATTTCCCTTTATCTATCCACAAATAATTTTTGTTAAAATTTCATTATTTGATAACTGCAGGATCTGATTCTGATCAAGTATGTGAAGGCTATATCACCACTGTTCAGAGATATACTACACTCAGGCAAGTATTTGCATATTATGCATATCTATGAAAATGTGTTTTCCAAAGATGTGATGCAATTAGCATCACAAGATAAACTAGGTTGGAAGGGACTTCTGGATTTCAGCCTCTGATCAAAACAGAGACAGTTACTCATGAACTTGTCCAGCTGAGTTTTGAATAGCTCTGAGGACAACGAAGCATGAAAAAATATAGACATACCTGGTCCAATGCAGAACGATGCAATGATTGCAAGGATGCAAAATATACTGAGGTAAGGAAGCCAATGCACAGTTTTCTGGGTAGATAAAAGATATTCATGTTAGGAGTGTTGCCTGTATCACCAATATTAAAAAACGCACAGATAACAAATAGTGTTTTCCACAATTCTTTATCCACTTCAGAATTTAGTCTAGGATTACTTTAGAAAAATCAGTTTTCTATAAAACCTGTAGATGATTTGTATTGAAGGTCTTGGTCTCTGTGGAATCCCTGTAGAGCAACACTAGACAAGCTCTTGCACCGCAGAAGTCACAACTCTGAAAGTTTACAACTTCTTGTGCTAGAGTTCAAGTCAACCAGAAGAGAGTTTTTCTTTCCATTGAACAGGTTTGACACCTCCACCCTCTTCAGGTATTACAGTCATGTTTAAAAAGCACAACTATGATGACCCATAGAGCTTCAAAGTTCACCAGTTAAAGGCTGGGCTGAAGTCTAGATAAAACAGGCTGCTTTTAGTAAAACAGCTGTATCAGAACCTTAGTAAAACATGTGAAAGCCACAGTCCAGGGATTTTTAGCCATAATCTGATTTTGCAGGCAAGGAGGGCCATATGTGCAAACAACAGGTACAGGGGAATAGAGAACAAACTATAAATGGTTATTTAAGGGAACTACATGGAAGCACCTATTGCCTAGAAGGTAATAATTTTTTCTACTTCTAAGTAGATTTTTCTTTATTCAGATCTTGAAAAAGGAACTTGAAATACAATGAGCAATTTCTAATGAGTTTTCAGGACACTTTCTTAATCATGTATGTGAATGTTTGATCGTAATACTAACAGATAGAAGAAAACCATTCTTTCTTTCTTCACCGGTTTGGTGTTTTTTTTTTTTTTTTTTTTTTTTTTACCATCAGCAAAGTGTGAATGCCATTTTTATTAGAATTTTACTATTTTTGCAAAGTTGGTTAAGATACGTGTAACTGTAGTATCACAAAATATCATCTTGAGTGGCACTGTAAAAATATACTTGTAAAATAGGTAATTATTTATTTCAGTGTTTATAAATAAAGACCTCTGTTTTCCAATGCTTTTTTCTCTTTCGGTCTAGGTTATTCTTTTAGTTATGTGGAAAACATGGTCCCCTAGGCATTAACATTAACCATGAGACTTGTAGATCTATCAAAATCACACATTTTTGAGTTATCTGAACACAGATCCAAGGTCTCTAAAAGAACTGAGAGAGAGAGAAGATGCAAATACAATTTCCTCTGAGATCAAGCACCCTGGTCCTTTTTGAAAGCAATACCAAATCTCTAATACTTAAAAGATCTAGACTCTTCTGAAAGGATGTAAAGCTGAAAGGCAAACTTCAGAAATTTACAATAGCTGAAGGTCCGTGTGCATCAAACCAGGTTTTACAAGACTTGGAAGAGATTTTTTCATTCAGCATACAAAACCTGCAATAACAACTCTTTTCTGGAGAGCTGTCTTAGAGTTGTCATGATGGATATGTGAAGTAAAGCTTTGTTATGCTGGACATAGAGGTAAGTCAAAACTTTGCAATAGTGTGGCATACACCTGCTAGTCAAACTGACTTACTGACGGTCTTCAACCAAGAAACAACATGTGAAAGTCAAATTAATGGCAAGACACAAAAATTAACAACAGCCAAAAAAACTTGATGAAAGACCACCCAAAACCATGCCATTGCAGACTGTCAGGTTTACTTCTCAAAAGCCCTCAGGAATAGACAGAACCTGCATTTTTATGAACATGGAAGCTAATCAAGGAAAAATGACTCAGGGTCAGTACTGAGATTGGTTTAATAACCCTTCCCTGACCATTTGAAATAGCTGGGGAACTGACTGCTAATAACAGCTGAGAACGTAGGTGCAGATGCTCTGCAAAGGCTGAGTCTTTATATTTTCAATAAAAATATCAGAAATGTAACTTGAAAGAAATAGCAAACATGGAAGTTTCTCACTACTGGAAAAAAAAACATCCAAGCCTAAGAATAAGAATGGCATATAAGTATAAAGAAAGTTCAGAAAGACTGAATTGCAAACAAAAGATAAAACCACAGAATATGGGTAAATTATTTACCCAAATACAGGTAAAACTGTCTTCATAATAGTTCATGATATGCATGAATCTTTGAGTGCATTGAAATCACCAGATTCACAAAGAAACAAAAGGACTTTAAATCCTTATGTCCAACCAATTACAAGGACTGCTTTATGTAGGAATGCTGAGGCAAACAGGTATCAAGCACCTAGTGTTTAAAATAGGCCAAAGAGCAAATAAAGATATGTAGTGACTGTAGTGTTACCTGTAAAGTCAGAGAGACAGTAAGTACTGCGAAGAAGACAACCATCAACCCGAAACCCCCGATGAGAAGAGGCCTGCGTCCGAGCCGTTCGATAACTAGGCCCTGGAAAACAAGAAGTGGCATTTGACTTCCTTGGTAGAGCAGAACTCAAACCGTGTAGTATGTTCTCACAGTAAATATAAACACCAAAACCAAAAACATGAGACTTGATTTTGTACTATTTATCAGCTATGGTGTGTTTGTAGTTGTGTTCACAATTATGTTTACATAATCCACCTCTTGAAAGAAACAGCGTTGCATCCTTATTTAAAACCACTGAAAAAAATAGGAAACCATCAAACCCACTATTTGTTAATAGTTTTATGCCTGGATTTCCTCCTGCAGAACAAATATGACCATATTAAGAAAAATGTGCAACTGGTAAAATCAACTGTAATGCTGTTAGAGTGGTAGATTTCAAAGTTACTACTAAATTAAACTTCTTCCATAACAATTTAATAGTAAAAAAAGGACTGTACATTAGCTATATAAAAATAATTAATACAACTATAACTACACAAAGTTTGATTTTTTTTTAATTTATTATTTTCTAAGAGGAGAAGTAACTGCACTTGTCTGCTTACAAATTTGCACCAAATCCTGTAATAATGTTCTTAAAACATGTAATTTTTAAACGTCAAAAAGTTCAAACATTTTGACTATTTCTTAATTTTAAGATCTCTCCAAATTTAAGCTTAAAAGTCTTAATATTTAAGCTTAAAAACTTTTTAGGCTAGATTAAGTGATTTTTTTATTAATCTAAAATTTATTTTTCTTTTTTGTCCAAATACAGAAAAAAAGACATTTAGTCATGATCTAGAATAGGTACTGCAATTGGAATAGAGAGATAAAACAAATCCACCCATTAGAAGACTCTACTCAGACACTCAGATTGTGACACTGATACTTGTGCACTCATGCAATTTCTGAATTTATATTTAACACCTGAGAAGAAATAACTTCCTTAAAAGCTATCACAAAATCTGAATGAAGAGAAAAACACAATTAAGAGATTCTTGAAAAGCTGTAACATGGAGCTGTCTTGTCTTTGCTAGTCTGACTCATTACAATAGGCTAATATATGTATTTTAGGTCATAACATCGAATTTACTATTCCTGTTTTTAAGTACTGTAGCGGCTAAGTAGAACTGGCTTTCTTATGAAAAGGATAAAACAATTTCACAAACCCCGAAATGTATCACTTCAAATAACCTGCTCAGAATCACACAACTGTTTGCCACGTCACTGTTTACTGGAGCCTGAAATCTCCCTTTCGTGCCTCCCTCGAGCAAAAGATAAAATGAGCAACCAAAATGAACTCTGGAGTACTACCTTTAATTCCGGGAGATGATGCACACCGTTCCACTGTAAGCAGCTAGAAGAAATGTGTTAAAGGATAGTACAAAGTCACCCAGGGAAGAAATGCCTTGTGCAGCCAATGCTTCTCCCCACCATCAGGTTCACCAGCAGATTTTAGGACAGGCTTCAAAACACACTGACCCCACACCCTGCTCAGCTGGACTTCCACACCGGAGACGTGCACCGTGATGCTGCAGAACATGGAAAGCAGCTCTGGGGCAAGCTTTAGTGTTCTTTATTTCTTTAAATGAGGAAATATACTCATTTTGACAGTTTCCATAGCTTCCATAAAAGAATTTGTTTCAGAGCTATGTTAAAAATAGACCTGCACTGATGTTATTATCTTTTCACACTGTGCTCACCGCGTCCAAACGTTCCAAATCTGCAACTTCTGCACCGTCAAAACCTCTACAAGATGCAAAGCATTTTCCACTCTGATTAATGGATCCATCTTGTAAACATGTGCCCACACACACACTTAATCAAGGGACATTTTTGACTGCTATGAGGGATGCAAAGTTGTCTGATGGGTTGTAAGGAAACCAAAGACATCTACAATAGATGCTTAACATGCAGTTTGATATGAAGTACATGTTTAACAATAGATGCTGCACACATAATTTGTCATACCAGGGAATTCCCCTTATTTTTTTCAATTCTGGATTAGTGGTTCTGCTTAAACAATCTTGGTGTTACACCAGCTGGTAGATTTTGTATTAAAATGGGGTATGGATGAACGGTTCTCTTAGAGGGAAAAAAGGTTCAGAGATGGCTGTTATACAGAGCAAAACATGGGGGAAAAAAAAGTGTGAGATGGTTTCTGGTCGTAAAGCTCAAAAGAAAAGCAAACACTAGTAAGGTAAGACAGTTTGGACTAAATCCTCCGAAAAGATTTGGGCATGCACTTCTGCCTACCTGCATTGTGAATAAGTAGTCTGGACATATTAGGGCAAATCTAGATGGGTTGGTGAGGAACTCCCAGTTTTATTCACCAAGCACAGATACAGTTACAGAAAAGAATAATGGTTTCCAATACATTTAAATTATTTTTTATTCAGAGACAATTCAGGAAGAAATAAAACCAATCTGTGTGCAGTCATTCTTTTCCCTGAGCTGATGCCAGGTTTCCCAGCGTTCATCATTGCTGCTTGTTTAATACAGTAGCAATGGAGAACTTGAATGCTTCATCTTCTGGGTACTCCTTGCAGTTTCTTACCCCAAAGAATTTACAATAGCTATTCTTGGTGACATTTCCTGTGATGTATGGAATGGATCAACTTTATTCACTAGAAGAAATAAGCAGCAATTTTATCCTTATTCACAGGGATGTTATAATATATTAGAATTTCTGGGAATTGTATAATCATCTTCAAATTTGATATGAAGTTAAGTACACTGACAACACTGATAAATCTAGAAAGAATTGGAAGGCTTCTCAGTTAGACATGATTAACTTGCAGAGTTATGGAAGAGAAATGCCTACTTCCATTTGAAAGCTAAGGACATCTCTAATCTGTTCAAACGCATGACCTACCTCTCGTATCACCAGTTCCGATCCAACAAAACGTATCTGCTTATGGCACAGATTCAAACAAGGCATAGAAGTCTCTGCTGATGTGAGATACTACACAGGATTATGCTCATGAAAAGCCAGGTGCAACAATCAAACCCATGCTCCCTACATGGTTATAAATTACAAAGTTCTGGTCTTGGGAAAGGCAGCATATGTGTTTGGAAAGACATGGGTCTGTGGTTTTGCAGGTCATGAGGCAATGCAGAAGCATCCCAGGGCCCACTGGCAGACCAGAGTTATTCAGCTGAGAGCCAATCCATTACAGAAAAGCATCTCGAGAAGCATCTTCCATTGAGGCCAAAAGGCTTTTTGAATCCTTTAAGAGCACAGATGCTTCAAACAGCCAGTTGGTCAAGTTCTTTAGGTCTACAGTATTTCTAACTAAAATTTGGTTTAGATTTTAGGATTTCTTAAGAAAAATCTATGACAATATGTAAATACCTCAAATTTCTCTGGTAAATTGCTTGTTCCTCTTTTTTCCAAAAAAAAAGCTTGGATAAACTCTTAAGTTTCAGAAAATACTTGAAAAGAAAGGTCTAATGTCTTCTGTAACACCAAGTTTCCCTGGTGAAAAAAATGCTGGCTTTGAGGTTATAAACAGACAACTTCTTTTTTAGTTAGAATTATACAAATCCAAAACTTGCAAAACCCACTAAGATGCTTATGACTCATAAGAAGTGGAAGATGATTCATCAGTTTTCAAGTATTTATAGTTCTGAATGCTCCACTGCTATGCACTGGTAACTGTTACCTATTGAAGACCTATAACAAGTCAAAATATGCTATATGGCAGAGTAAATGAAATAACAAGAAATTCAGTATATACTCAAGTACAGTCAAAAAAAGCATCTTACAACCGTTTTCTGTGATAGCACACTGAGTTACTTGCCAAATTGTGTAGGCTGATACTTGTTTATGTGTGATCATAGACGTGCATTTGTAGAAGCCTATACCCAGCCATGGTAATTAACACAGCTGAAATCACTGAAAATGTGTAAAAAAATATTGCAACCAAAATTCTCTCAACACAAACTTTAGGTGCTAATAGGGCAACCGATATGCAAACTAAGTGAACAGTTCACACAACTTACTTCTGTCTAGAGGAAACGCTTGTGAATAAAGTTAAAAAAGCAAATGTCAATCTTTTCACTTGAGTCAGCTGCAAATACTAGGGCTGACATAATGAAAGCAGAGCACATTAAAAAAGATCAGACAAGCTTCTCTGAAAAAATTAAATGTGTAAGCAAGCTCTACAGCCCAAATTGGAGGTCAGTGAATACTATTACCTACTTATTTCCTGGCCCTAAATTATACTAAGAAAACCCTTTTAGATTTTCCTGATGTCTCAGCTCTGTAAAGAGGTTTGATCTATATGCTGATGTCAAAAGTAGCCACACTATTTTTCTCATGTATTTTGGATATAGGTCTGAGTAAGACTGTACATCTAGATTCCGACTTAATGTGACAAGCTAACTCTGTGTTATTTCCATTTTAAATAAGAGGATTAAAATGTATAATCGCATTTATATTGCTGTCAGATCCATTTATGACACAATGTATAGTATGTTGCATCCAGGAAAAGGAGAGAAACAGAAGACACAGTGATTTTTTTTTTTTTTTGATTCACATGTTTATGCATATCCATTTTTCTACTTTATGAATTATATATTTGTAAAACAAAACCAGGTTATTTTATTTAAGTACCTAAACTGGAAAAGAGAGGCCTAGGACCAAGTATGACCACAAAGAACAAGCCTTAAATAATTTTCTGCCTACCTTGGCTCTCCAATCAGTTTGCCTGTATATCTGTGTTAATGCCATGACTGGATAAGATCCTACACATCATCTGTAGGTAGCGGCTAAGGATAGCTGTCAAATCCATCCTTTGCTGATAGTAAAGTTTCTAAGCTCACTCTGAACTGTTTTGCTGTAGAGCATCCTTAACCAGCTTCACTTGGCAGTAAAATTTCCATTCAATAAAGAGGGTCTCCGTACTCAATGCCTGCCGAACCAGCATGGCCAAGAGGCAGTCCATGGAGGGACACGCTGTAGCTGGCCACTTTCACTTCAGCAGTGCCTGGGAACAGCCCTTAGGGCAGCACAAAAACAACCCCATTACTTGATTCCTAATGTGTCTCTTTAGTAAATTGTAGATATTTTTGAACAAAAGCTCCTTCAGTTGATGATTTATTTGTTAAAAGCACTGAGTTTTGTCTTGTGTCAGTTTCCTTATTTGAAAAGCTACACTAGATCTTGACCTTGATCTATGACAGTTTACCCTGGCTGTTGTTTTATTTTCTAACAACAGTATTTGAGTGCCCTGATGCATATTATCTTGAATAGATTGTGAGAAAAATTACTCAGAATCCCCCCCTTTTTTTTTAATACTAGAAAGCAGTATCATGTCTTTAAAACTTTCAAATTCTGATTATGTCCTGCTGAGGGATTTGTACTAGATAAATACAATCTCTAACCCGCTATGCCTTGGGTCTTAGGAGTGGTGTCGTAAGGTAGACCTTCATACGGAGACTTTTTAAGGCACTACATCATTACTTCAACCTTTGCCTATCCAAAAACTTCAGTGTTATAAAATGACTGAGAAGAAATAACGTCTTTGTCGAAAAGCGAACCCATTGACCACTTGTGGATTAAGGTAACGTGTCATTAACACTGTCACGCTCTGTGATTCACCCCGCAGTGAGAATGTGCCCATGTGCACTCCAGGCTGTCGACAAATACCATGTCCTGGGAAGCTGCTTGGTCAATAGCTCTTTTCTACTGATGCTTTCTGATTAATTTAGCCCAATACAGTCACATAAATTTGAGTATTTTTCCACTCACAAATTTTCTCCATAAAGACTGCAGACGTTTACATTTGAGATCTGAAATGAGGATAAATCTGTGACTAGGGAGTAATTAGTGACTCCCTGCATCTAAAAGAATTCAGGATCTTATATTCCAAATGAATCACTGAGTGGTTTTTTTTGGATTTCACTTATTAGACATACTTAGCAGTGCTTTCATAGGACTGAGCAAAGCATATGAAAATCATCTAAAAATTCATGCAGTTGAAATCTTCTATCGGCAAAACAAATTAGTGTGGTAGGCACTCTTGGAAGCCAACTATTTGCTCATATAGACAAGCGTTTATGGCTTCTGAAAATTATAGATGATGAGCTGCATAAATATTTCTCTTGGATAAAGTCAACAGTCTTTGGTGCCAGGTGACTTTTCTCTCAAATCAATATACAGCAGCATATTGACTAAAGACTATTTGTTCACCTCACAATTTATTAAAATTAGGCTTTCATAATGATGATCAGTGAAAATCCCAAAAGTCTTCTGAGCTGATGGCAATATCTGAGAATGCTGGATCTGGGCAGATGGAGCACCTATTTTCTGATTACACATGCAGAAGGAAGAGATGGTCTTGCTTGATCCCCCCCAACACCAGGATGAATTATTAACTGATCAAACAGTCTGACAGCATCTAGAGGAGACTAAGGTGAGAACAACGGTCAAAACAGATTTGCTCAGTGCAGATCGGTGTGACTTTTTTCACTGTCAGGGAGGAAGCTGAGTTGATAGAAAGAAAATGAAAAACATGATAGCTTTTGACTTCAGTAAGCCTTTTGACACAGTTCCACATGACATTTTGTATTTGTGCATATGATTTTTTCCTTCCCAAAGTGCACTACTAGATGCCTTTCCTTGCTGAATTTCATCTTAACAATTTCAGGCCACATGTCCAATTTCTTATGATCTTCCATAGTTCTTGCAAATACATTTGAGTTTCTCCCTTTGGAGAGTTTGAATGACATATTTGATTACAAAAACCTCTTTGATACCTCTCCCTTATTAGTAATGGATATTTTTATGATTAATTGACCCAGGACAAACCAGCACAGAATCCCACTTGAAATTTCTTTGTATGACAGTGAAGTGTTGATAGCTATTCTCTAAGAATAGTTTTGCAGTTAGCTGAGCATCCACACTGTAATCATTTCATCCAGCCCACACCTGCTGTATCTTATATTCTCTAATCTTAACAAGCTGAACTTTTTCATACAATATGTATCAAAAACTGTGAAACTCAGTGCTTTAGGATGCCGTAGGTTCTAAAAACATATCAAAGCTGAAAAGTAACTTGACAAAAAAAAAAATTATATCCATTCTATTGATGGCCTGGATAAAGATATTACTTTTTAATTCTGGTGCTCCTAGAGGAACAGACTGTCAAAGTGAGGAGAGGAAAAGGGGAAAATGCCATGTTTGCCCCATTCTTGCATTCTGCTTACAACCTATTTGGGATTATGGGTGGGTAAAGGTTAGTTCTAACCTAGCATAAGCAACATCACATGGGACTGCAATAGAAGTTTACTAAAAATCAGATTATAGCAAAACTACCTAACCTAATAACCCTCAAGCTGAAAGTGTCTGTCACCCCATTTTTATCACGTGCTATGACTGGCTGTCACTGGAATATATTTCTTCCTGTTCTGACCCCAGTGGAGCCACAGAATTTCAATGGAGATATCTTGTTTTACCCTTTGGACACTATGGAGGAAATGTGTTAGGGATGAGGACACTTATTGAAGGGTCTGGAATACCCTTGTTTTAAGATGCGTCACACCCTAAACAGGGAATACTTTCTTGTATGTTAAGATCTGTTAATATTGAAACACAGAACAAATCTAAGAGTCCCGTTAAGATCTGTTAATATTGAAAGAAACACAGAACAAATCTAAGAGTCCTTTCTCGTGACATCCCAAAGCAGAATAACAGCATCTCACGCAAGCAAGCTGGCTTTCTTGACTTCTGTGTGATAACGCAAAGGATTTCCTTCATTCTTTTATGGTCTACTACTAAATTATATTTTAATGCATTCCAGACTTTGCACGGTTTGTCTCTGTCACAGGCTTTGGAAGGCACATTAGTAACACCTTGATTCATCACCTTATGGGAAACGCTTAAGGCATAATCTCCTCAATATAGTCATAGCTAGTCTCTTTCCGTGAACATTATATAAGGCCAAATGTGGTGCCACAGATGGCAAAATTGCACGTGGGATGCTTGATTTGAATAAGATTCCCTTTTATTCCATGCTGGTTTCATGGAGGGGGGGAGGAATCTTTTCACACTTTAATTCTGACTCCCTTTCCATTCAGCCTGTTGCCTTGTCAAAGAAAGACACTGGCAAATTGTTCTTTCTGTCCACTAAGAGTAAGACAACACCTAAATTAAATTAACCTCAATTACAAAAACTTTCAAAAAAGCCCCCACAGTAAACTAAAGAATAACTAATTTTGTGGAGTCCCCTGACTGTAGAATTTAAAGAACAGACTTCTAGGAAAAACATATTTGACAGGGAATTATTTGGGTAGATTCCATCCTGTTGCAAAGCACAGTATCAGGTTAGATAACTTACTGCTGTGACATGTCTATGAGTAAGAAATATATTCAGTATTTCAGCCCAGAAGATACCAAACTTCTTCAGAAACTAACTGAAATTAATGGGCTCTCTCATTAAGAAGTAGCTTTAGCCAGTTCTCTAAACTCAATCTGTGCTCAGTACAATGTGTGGAAAAGTCTACAATTAACTCAAGAACATAGAGAGAACTTATAGCGTATCCCCAGAGAGAAGACAGGGCACCAAGTATGCAATGCTACAATACAGCTATTTCATGAAGTAAACTAGGAAGTGATGGTGAAACAGGAGTTGCAGCCAAATTATCTAAATTACAGGAAAATTATGATGCATGTGTTTCTTTTTTCAATCTCTTGTTTATGCAGCTTTCGCCTGAGAGGAAGAGGAATGGAGCTGTAGGCAAAGCATGTTACTAGCAGACACACTAAGTGTTCTGAGGCAACACAGACCTATAAAAAGGATGAGATGTTGTTTACCTTTCCTCAAGGAGCACATCAAAATTATTATTATTTACGTTGCTGCTCTATTTCAGTTTTTTCCTTTAGCATCATATGGGGTTCATCTATGAATGAACCCCAAGTATTCTTACTGAGGTACAGGGTCTCACAACCACCTAACGTATGCTTAATGATTGAAGATGGTACATGATTGGTGGACCTCTCCCACAGCTATTTCATTTGCAAGAACAAAAACTCTACTTTTGTTATTGATAGGAGTACCTACTGAAATCCTGGAATGCATTGTTAGTAAAATCTGGATTCTGCTAACAAGCACAATATATTAAAAATACCAGGAATATTAAGTTCTGCCTTTGCTTTTTGCTGCTTCTACTCCTCCCTCTGAGTAGTACATAAGACATATGAACATGACTTAATATATAATGCTGTCAAATACATTAAAAAGGGAGGGTGGGT
>NW_010262935.1:0-269 GCF_000690775.1 Eurypyga helias
GGGGGGGGCGGGAGGGACATCGACGTCCCCTTCCGCCACGATTCACCAGCAGCTTCGGTGCACCCCAGCCTCCGGCATCCGCCGGCCAAGGAGCAGCGCTTGCACCGGGAGTGCTGGCGAGCCACCCTGCAGCGTGCCTGGGCGGGATCCTTCCAGAGGCGAAAAGGAAAGCTTGGTGAAAATAAAACGTGCCGGTCTGCAGTCTTTACGGCGCAGGCAGCAGTGCCAGCCGGGGCCGTTAGCACCGTGTAGCGTGGCTGGGGGGGGGG
>NW_010262935.1:300-1614 GCF_000690775.1 Eurypyga helias
GGGCGGCCGGGTCTATCTGCCGCTGCTCAGACGGCGAAGGGGATGCCCTGCCCTTCAGTAAACCTGGAAAACCCGCTGGGAGGACACGGAGACACCGTGCAGGCCTTGATGCCAGGGGAGCAGCCACGGAGAGGTGCATTGGATGAGCAGCAGAAGGAGACGCAGCTCGCAGCATCACCAGACGCTCCTAATCCTCACTTACCACAGCTTGGCCTCGCAGCTCCAGCAACTCCATCAGCGAGCACCGCATTCTCCGGCACGGGAACCGTTCTGCTCACGGCTTAATGCCGCCGCTCTGGGGTGGAGTGTGCCGATGCCTTCATCACTCACAGCAGCACGACAGAGACAGATCAAAACCCCAAGCAAACTCCAGCTGAAGATGAAAAGCTGATTTAATTAGAATGAGATAATGCAATTTCCTAGTTGACCAGAACACCAGAGACAGCCAAGTTGAAGCAAGACCTGGCTAAAGCTCCAGTGAAACTCGAGTTGCAGAATTTGCAGTTTCACCAGATTCACGATGCTCCGAGAAACTGTGATGAGCTTGTTTGAAAAGTGTGAAAGTGTCTTGGAAATGTCAAAGGATTTCAGCACCTTCTGGAGGCTGCTGAAGCGACTGGGTATTTCATTCAGAGATGCTCATTTCATACTTTTCTTGTACTACGCGGTAGTAAGTTGCTTGTAACTCGAGCGCGTTCTTAGCTCTGCATCTGCCGCAGGGTCAGTGACAAGAATCGTGCCCTTCACAGAGATGGGGAAGCTTAAAATAAAAACGTAGCCTGTGCTTTGAGAAACATGTGGAAGAAAAACAGAACAATATACCATGTTTTTTTCCACCCCTTGCCAAGGGTGGAAAAAAACCTGCCTCCCGTTGCCCTGTGGCATTCACTCGTCAGGATCACCCGGTAGCTCCGGTCTCTCCCGCCTGCTGGAGGGCAGACAGCAAGCGCCGGTGCTGGAGAACACCCCGCACCACCCGAGCTGACCCAGCCTGCTGCGAGCGCGGGCCAGAAGGACCAAAGGACCCGTACGTCGTGCGGCGCTGCTGTGCCAGGCTGCGAGGGGCGCCGCCAAAGCGAGCGTCACCTCTCGGTGCCCCAGGTCGCCTATCTAGACACAAGCCGCGGAGGACACGCGCGCCCGGCGCGCTGCGTAACGCTCGAGGTACGGCAGCTATTCCCAAAGGCTGGACACGCGCCTCGCCTGCGGCTCAGCCCTCGAAGCTCGGACCCTCAGCTGGCTGACGGTCAGCAGGAGCAGCAGCCTGACGCCTCGGACTGTAACAGGAGTTTACGACTTTCCCGCAGGCCGTTG
>NW_010262935.1:1758-2024 GCF_000690775.1 Eurypyga helias
AAGGAGACCATCCCTTGACCCCATCCACCAACCAAGCTCCAGCCGGGAGAGCAAAGTCTTAACCTGGAAAGCCGAGAGAAAATACACTGCGGTTAAATTGGGGGGGAAAAAAAGTTTCTAAAAAAACTACATTACCCACAATTCACGGGCGCGTGGGAGGAAATGCTGGTGTTGCGAAGGAGGTTTAGCCGCTACAGCTGGAGTTTAAAAGCGAGATGCGGGGGGAGGGATGGCACTGGGCGAAGGAGGGAGCGCAGGGAGCCGGG
>NW_010262936.1:0-2074 GCF_000690775.1 Eurypyga helias
CCTAGCCCAGCGCAGACTTTTGATGAGTAGGTACCCGATTGCTGGCAATTCCCACGGGTGGTTTTAGGTGCCTGCCGTCGCTTCCCGACCTCCCCGCGCGTGGGGCCGAGTGACGCTGCACAGCAGGCTCTCATGGCCGGGGCCTGCGGGAAAGCGAGGGGAGTGAGAACCGGTGGCATCGACACAGGGGACGCCCAGACCTGGGCAGGTGCCATCCTTGGGCAGGCAGGGGTCTTGGCAGGAGCAGCAAGTCTACGCCGCTGTCTGTCAGACTAAGAGTTGATTAACTCTTTGTTATCATTGTGAGAAATTATCCAAGAACTGTAGAAATGTGACTTTTTCTTCGGTTTTCCCTCCAGTGGGCGGAACTGCACCTCGGAAACACTGATGCAGCCAAAAGGGAGTCACTGCTGGAGCTGGCACGTGATCCGAGGCGCTGCTGGAGGCACTGAGGACTTGGAGCGGGAATCGCGTTGGGCGCTGGCGCAGGAGAGCCGATGAAGCTCTTCCGCACCCTCCGCGTGTGTGCCCAGGGGTGTGCATCCTGCAGCCTGCTCCTCATTTCCGCGTGGCGAGGTGACTGAAGGGGTGGCTCTTTCCAGCTCAGCGGTGAGGCAGACCAGCACTAACGAGCTCTACGTTCCCGTCCTACCTCTCCACGTCTGTCATTAGCCGGTACGTGGCTTCATTTGCCCCTTTCCAGTGCGCTGTATCCCGGGCGTTTTCCTGGGCTGGCGCTGGCTGGTGGTGGTTCTGTGCCCTGGCGCTGAGCGCAGCGTCCCCTTCCCATAAAATGATGCTGATTCCCAGGTCTGTCCTGCCACGGCACCTGCTGGGAAGGGCGAGAGCCCTGGCAGAGCGGCCAGATGGCTCCGTGTGCACGAGGGGTCCTTGTGGAGCCGGGAGAGGCGTGAATGGGAGCTGATTTTATGATTATTTCAGTCAGAAATAATCTGAGAAATCAGAAATAGTCAGAGAAATCAGGGCCGTGACCTGCTGAGCTGTCATCGCTGCAGCGGCTGCAGAGCTCGTTAAGTCTCCGAGTCTCGTTCCGCGCTGATGCCGTTGTTGTCAGCTCCGGCCGTGGTGCGGGTGATGCAGTTCTACGTCGCTCCGCCGCTGCCGGGGGCATTGTCTGGTTCCTGTCACCCAGCAGGAGCACCAGGACAGCATTGGAAAGGCATGAGAAGGTCCTGGGTTTTGTACGCTGCTTTTTACTGCCACCCCACTGCCCCACTGCTGCCCCGCCGTGACCCACGCAGGCAGCAGCCCTGCTCGGGAGCCACCGCCAGAGGAGGTTTGTGTAACCCCATCACGCTGGAGCTCACTCACTCGCAGTCTGAAGCGGGGAGGCCCCTGACTTCCGACGCCGTGGAGATGCACCGCTCTGGCCCTGTGCCTCGGCGCCAAGGTGGGACACTGGTGTCCCCAGGCAGTGGCCCCCCGTGGGTCCCTGCTGCGTGTCTCTGGGACACGCCGTCATGGAGGCTGTCAGAGCAAGGGGTGGCAGTGGGTGCAGCTCTGTCCCCTCCTGCGTCTGGCACGGTCCCAGCACAGCCTGGTGCTCTTCAGGCACGATGCGTCGTGCTCCGTGCGGCCCTGCTCCAGGTTGTGGCACGGCCACAGCAGCGTGCCAGCCCAGCCTGCCCAGCGCCGTCAGGAGGGTGGGAATTCCGACTGTAACTGGGCTTCACGGCATCGCATCTGCTCGCAGGTACTTCTGCACGGCTCTGGTCTCCCCGTGTCATCCCTCCTGGATCCTGAACAAGGGTAAGGGAGGCGTGTGGTGGGGTAACCTGGGCCCTCTGGGAACACCTGGACACGGTCGGGTCTGGGAGCGCGGTGGGGAGGTTCATTTTCTCTGGAAGGTACGGAACGTAGATGGAAGCGCATCCGTCTCAGGAGCGCTGGGGGCCTCCATCCGTCTGAGCCGTGGGACGGGAAATGCTTGCGTAAAACACGGAGGTTTATTTAAACACGTGTTTAGTGCTGCGGACCCACGGCACAGCGTGTCTGACTCGCAGGCTGTTGCTGATGTGAGCAGCTGAGCTTTGTCTGCAGGGAATCGTTCTCT
>NW_010262936.1:2085-2783 GCF_000690775.1 Eurypyga helias
AGAGCTGCGTGTGATCCACTAACTGGGGTTGCGTTCCCCGTCACAGTCTGAGCCACCCCGGGGGATGCGCACAGGGCGGAACGTGCCATAACAGGTTTTCCACGCAGAAACTGACTGAAGCTTCAGAAGTCCCCACCAGCTCGTGCTGTTCCTGGGGTACGTCCAGGCTGGTGGGCACACACGAGTCCTCACAGCTCCTTTCGAGGGTCTGGGGGCTTTGTTCCCAGGAGAAAGCCTGTCTGAGCATTGTTAGTGTTGGGCTGAGCTTCCCACGGAATTGCAGGCTGCGTGGGGCAGCTCGTGGTGTGTAGCACAGCCCCGTCAGCCTGGGGATACCCCCGGCCCTCAAACGTGCAGTTTGTGTTGGCAGTGCACAGACTCCTTGGGATTTTACCAGTTATCCCAGGCATAACACCTCGGAAGCGCCGCCGAGGAAGCGTCGATGCAAATCTCTCCCTGTTTCAAACCTTGGCTAAGTAGTGGGAGTGGGAGATACGCTGCAGCCCCTTGGGGCTCCAAGTAGAAAAATGGTCAACAAAGACAGAATCTGGGGGTCTCTCTTCGCGGTCAGACAGTCATGGAAATTTTATCAAGTGAGGGGATACACCGGTTGTTCTTGCAGCATCGTTTTCCCCAGCTGAGCCTGAGCCTGAGCTCAGCTCCTACGCAGCCCCAGAGCGTAACCTGCCGAGCCTGGC
>NW_010262937.1:0-3129 GCF_000690775.1 Eurypyga helias
AAAAAAAAAAAAAGGAGAGCATTCCTGGAGATATCTAAGACTGTGGACAGTTTTACCAAAGCAATTCTATGATTTAAACTAGACTCAGGTAGGAAGGTTACTGGCAAATGCCAATAGCTTCTCCTTGGGAATCTCCCAGAAGACACAATACATGCACACATTCCTCCTGTCCCACGCCGCACGCTCTAGTCTTACAAGAGGGCAGACTGTCTATGTTCTCCCACTCTTTCACAAACAAGAAACAATCCTGGAAGGAGTGTCTATGGGGCACATCACAGAGGCTGAATTTCACGTAGCATTAGTTGATCATCCAGGCTGCCTGCCAGTGGGAGACATGGATAGGCATCTGCAGAGTTCAATCAAGGGTAAAGTTTCTAAGGCAGAAGAGAGAAATTGTTCTCAAGAAGTACCTGTCCTTCCTTGTTGATGAGACAGGCTCTCAGATGACAAGTTCAATGTACATAACACAGAGGGTTACATTAGAAAACTGACCCCCAATTAAATCATTCCATACTTTTATTTTTCTTGCCCTGCACATAGGCATGTCTGGATGGGTTGCTCTTCAACCTAAGAAGCCAAGATGAAAGCTATGACTGGAGGCTAAGCAGGAAAAAACAGAATTGGGAATAAACTTAAAAAAATCATTGGTGAGTACGGTTAATTTATTTGTAAGGTTAATTTATTTGTAAAGTTAATTTCCCATTCCTTGCAGGCACTATTCATCTGCCTCTCCATCGTTTCGATAGATGATGGTGGTGGTAGTGAGGCAGTCAGGTTCCAGCAACTGGGATTATTCTTCATGCGTTGCCCTGGTCTACTTGCTCTGTAAGGATGAAAGAAGATGGGAGGGTACAGGAGTTAGGTATGTCAGTTCCTCCCTGAGGCTGAGAGAGCACAAAATGTGGGTTTGGGAAGCCAGGTCCTATGTGAAGCACAGCACAGGAGAGTGAGCTGTTGTTCAGTTCCTCTCTCAGGCTGAGAGAGAGAGAGAGTGCAAAATGTGGGTTTGGGAAGCCAGGTCCTATGTGAAGCACAGCACAGGAGAGTGCGCTGTTGTTTGACAAGGGTTGAGGGTCATCCATATCACTCAACACTCACGTCACCCTCAAAGCCAAGTGAGATTGAGACAGGACTGAGACTCTGACCCACTGGGAGAGATAAGCAGAATAGAATTTGTCACAGCTGGGATGGACACAGGAGCACAGTGCGAAGAGGCAGCAAGGATGTTCACTGCAGCAATGAGAGACATGCGCTTAAAGTGTATAAATAAATAAAAGTGTATAAATAAATACACTCTCTCTGTAGAGAGTGGAAGGAATTTGCTGCACCAGTACTATTCAGGGCAGAGAAGGAAGCTTTCTGCTTTGCAAGTGACATCTGCCTTTTAGTCAGTGCAGACCACCTTTGGACACCTTGAGTAGTGGATGGGCCTCTTAACTAGCCATTTCCCATCATCCTTTCCAAGGAAGATAAAATCTCTGCCTTTTAAGGGACAGAGGAAGAGTAGCCTAAAATCTAAAGCCTGCCCACCAGTCTCAGAATGGATAACCAGACCACACCAATATACCCTTTAGAAACGCTTTACTGTCCACTCAGTGTCTGTCTTAGGATTTATGCACCTTTTTTCCATGAAGGGAGGCTGTTGGCCCAGAATCAGAACACAGATGTACTTATGGACACAGCCCAGGTTAGCAAGCAATATGGAGTAAAAGCATGGCAGATCAGGCTCTTTTCCAAGACCAGATAACACAAAAAGAGATGAATTTCACCATTTACCACCAGTACGAGACAAAGGTTTTGCCTTCCCCAAGTTCAAACCACTTTTTCTTTGCACAGTCAGGCCCTGTGAAAAAACACTTCCCAAGGTCTCAATGCTTTCCAGAAGCCTCCATATCCCAGACACCTGAAACTGGGAAACTGATGGGAAGACTGACCTGCCAGTCTTCATACTGGAACACTCCATATAAGACAGGAGAGTTGCCGCTGGTCAGGGTCTTCCACAGAAGCTCATCCATTACCTGTGTCGTAAGCCAAGCACACATGGCTTTGCACTGCAGAGAACCCCCCAAAGACCACAGCCCCTCTGTCCTGCTGGCTCAGACTCTAAACCAAGACTGAGGGCTGGCTGCCTAGGGGCGTGAGGAATACCTGCTTCCTGAGAGATCCCCCTCCTGATCTGGCAGCAGGGTAGCTGAGCAGGAAGGAAGCAGCTGTGGCTCCAAGTAGTAGCTACCAAAGGCAAACGTGCCACCTTTGGGGATTCAAGGAGCATGGCATTGAAGGCACACGGCTATGTGGGCCGCTGTGGGCTTTGCCGCATACGTAGTCTGCGAAGCAGACGAGGGTGCCACACTGCAGAACTGTGACCCCACACGCAGACGAGTGATGCGACCGTGTACAGGTGGGAGCCTACTACCAGCCAGTTTTCTGTCACCATACGAGAGGCAAGGCCAAGTTCCTGTGAGAGCCAAACACGTCAATAGCAAGGGTTGGGAGGGATTCCTCTGTAAGGAGGACCCCCTGCTGCAGGTATGGCTCCATGCTCAGAGGAAGAAGCCAGGGGCTAAGCGCAGCACTGCGTTACAGCTTCCGTGAAACGGAATGCCAGGCTTGGGTTCTGGAGAAGGGCATGAAATCAGGATAGGTCAACAAGACACGCTCTATTATGGGGTATCTTCTGGTGGCCTTGATTTGCTCTATTGCTTGAGACGGAGTGCTTTTTGGGAGGTCTGTGCCAGCTGGTTTGAAAAAGCCAAGTCCACCCTGCATGATCCCGCAGCTACACTAGCTGGAGCTCTCAGGAAGGACCAGATGATCCCTCAAATTGGAGTCACCAAGAAAGATGGAAGAAACTTGAACTCCAAGATAAAGTCCAAGGGGCAGTAAAAGAAAATAGGGACACAATCCTCATTCGAGCCAGGAGAACCTCAGGATAGGTAACTCGGAGAATTCAGAAATAGTGGATTTTGAATGTGTCAACAACATTGTGCCTCCCACGCTTTCAGTTCTGCATACAAAATCCGCACCTGTGAGCTGGGCTAATCTCATGCAAATTACCATAGAGCAGAAAGGGAAAGTGCTGGCTGGAAGAGCAAACACACAGTGAAAAAGATGTAGAGAACTGCAAAG
>NW_010262938.1:0-470 GCF_000690775.1 Eurypyga helias
TGCCCCACGGAGGGACCCTCTGCCTGCCCAGGGCTGAGCGAGGGGGCTGGGAAGGGTGGGCCCTCCACTCACACTAACTCGGGGATGCTCCCAGCCGCCCTCCTGGTGCCAACCCAGTTCATCCCTTCCCGGAGGAAACGCAGCGACTCTCCAGGGTGTAAATCAGGATTTCCAGTCAAGGGGGTGGATAACTGACATTGATTAAAGATCTAGTTTTTTAGGCTGTTCAGTACAGGAAAACCGGTATTTTTCTACGCGGGGGTTTTGCACAAGCTGGGCTGCTCCGGGGGGGGACGCAGCGACACTCGTGCCTTTAGGGACTTTGTGCGCCCCGGGGGACCACGGAGAGCCCACCCATCACCGTGGCCTCTGGGGCGAGAGGGGAGAGAAGAGCGGGGCTGCTCCTCCCCACCTGCTGCTTTTAATCCTCAGAAGAAACTTTATTTTCCTTTCCCCCCTCCCCATGCGAA
>NW_010262938.1:1022-1458 GCF_000690775.1 Eurypyga helias
ATGAGGGAAGATGTCTTCGGGCTTCGCTTCTCCGCGGCGGGCGCCAAATCCCGTGTCCGACCTGCTGCCTCATCCCTGTGGGAGGAGGATTGGGGACTGGGATGCTGCCCATCCTCCACCCTCCCGTGTAAGCAGACCCTGCCCCATTTTCCTTCCCGTCCGCTCCCCAGTCGGCATCTCCGGTGGTTCGTTCCCCCCTTTTCCCCCACCACCCCATTCCTGGTGCTGGGGGGGTTTGGGGTACACCCACCACCACAGGGACCCCAGTGGAACTACCTGGGAGGGGGAGGGGCGAAAGCCAGGGCTGGGGTGTCCCATCCCCCTGCCCGGGGAGGCCATGCCGGATCCGGCAGCAGCGCAGATCCCAGCTCAGCCATGGGGCAGGGCCCTTCCTGCGGCAGGAACCTCCCGAAGAGCTGTTTCCTTGTCATGTCCC
>NW_010262939.1:0-8620 GCF_000690775.1 Eurypyga helias
CCGTTCTATGATTCTATGATAATAAAGCTTGGTATGAATTGGAACAAGCCAGTTCATCTTTCCAGAAATACCAGTCATGTAAGTATATCTCACAGTGAATTCTAATGAGAAAAACTATCTGAGAAATCTGTAGGGGTAGCTAAGTCACAAGATTTTCAGATCACACCGTTATTTGTTCCATTCTGAAGTCTATAAACACTTACCTGAAGGCGTGGTAGCCCTTATGCAAGTAGCTCCTGGGACCCAAAAAGAAAATCCTTTTAGAAGAATGATTAAATTGATTCTTAAGTATTAAATGTCTACCTGTAGGATGCACTCCGAAGTGCCACAGGTCTCTGAGAGAATTGAAGTTGGTTCTTGTGTTTCTTACTCTGTTTTTAGGCAGCCTTTCATCTTCTCTGCCAATGCCTTGATGGATGTCCTCAGGGTATGACAAAGTCAGTTAATGTTAAGATGCAATGAAATTTCACCACTTATTTGTGAAAATAGCTCAGTAAATTCTTGCAGTAGCTGGCATATTGTTTGACATTTTGAGAGTGTTAAGTAAACTGTAACCTGGTTAATCACAAGTACATAATACATCTCTTTTTCATTACGAGAGCACATTTAATCTCACTTTCTATCACACATATTTAGGAATTCTTTGGACTACCGAGGGCGGATAACACTAAAATAATTAACAGTATATAGAACTGTTCCTGCATTTCATGCTTCAGAAATAAAGCATTAAGAAAAACAAATATGAAGTGCCTGTCAAAACAACAGAGGGAGATTTTCTACAAAGTGACTAGGTTTCAATGATTCTTCCATGGGATTCTGGCATGGAGAGCAGCCTTTCTGTCTCCTGGGTGACTTCTGGCCAAATTTAGCATAGCAACACAAAAAGTGTGGGCTATGCAGCCCATATGTAGATTCGCTACGTGTGAGAGAATGCTACTTTGCCCTTGTAGCTCTTCTTAATATCTGCCAGAATAAAGGTAAAAGAAAAAGCTTGGGGATTGTAAACATCAATATTCACCCACAGAGAAAGATTCTTCCAAGAAAAGTAGAAGCAGTAATGGTAGAAAAAAGGCAGAAAAAAAGGATTAGTGTAAACTAGCATTAAACCTGTATGTGACCTGCATGCATGAGAGAGACTAGTTCTCTTACATACTTCCATGAAAGGAAACATACACCGAGTTGCAACTTTCTCTCTCAAGCAGCTTTGCTAATTCAAGTTCAGAATTACCATGGCAAAGTTAAGCTATTACATAACTGAACTATAAAAGTGGTGAGAGGTATGAAGAGGTGTGAAGAAACGTAATTAAAGGTGAAATTATAGGCAGGACTTAAATGATGATATTTTTAATGAAACAAATGAGGAAATAGGAAAAGTAAAATGAAATTAGTAAGGAAATTTTCTGTTAACTGGTGGACCAGATTATATAAAATTTTGGGGAAATGGTGAATTTGGCATTCAGTACGTTTTAGCTGGATTGGTAAATAAAAAATATAGAACAGCAGAAAGGAAATGGTTTGCATAAGCTGGATTGCCTTTTTCGTCTGTTGAGTATTTAGTTCTATTTCTCACTTGAACTGGCTAGTTTGGACAGGCTGTGATTATTTCTATTTTTGCTCCTCTGATTTTAACATTGACCATCTCTAAACTGTGTCAGCAGAAGCAACACCAACAAAGAAATGCTCTCTCTTTTGAGTTGTATTTTTAGACCCTGAATGCTCAAATGAGAACTGAGCTTTTCTACAGCTTTTCAATATAGCAGCTGGGCCTGCTTCGTGTTGCCTTTTAAACTGCTCACTCTAGACAGAAGAGAGTGGAAGGGCTGAGTGTGGGGATTAGCCACACAAGGCAAACCACTGTCTGATTGCTAGGGCACTCATCCATCACTAGTTAGATGCAGAACTCTCCCATGGTGTCTTCTCAAGCAAGCAGCCTTCTACTTATGGTCAGGAGGCAAGACAAGTTTAAAGTGTATTTCCTAGCAAATATATGATGGATTGGAAGGATATTATACCCTGAGTATTGCCTGGAGACATGTATGTACTAGAAGTAAATGTGTGTGTAACAATTATCTGCTGTTACTATTTGCTACAGTCTTGCCGGCTCTCACAAATTAAGGAGAGTCAGAATAAATAATTAAAATCATAGTATCAAGATTTTTCCTCCAGGTTTCCTATGAAAAGTAGTACCAATGCAGAATGAGCGTTTTTACTTCATGACAATTTTGTTTTTTCTTATGCTGTATGGAGTGGGTGTTCCTTGGGTGAAACATTAAGGTCCTGTATGCATGTAACTGTGTACCGAGAACCCTGGAGCAATGCCACTTTTGAGGAGAGGCGGAATATTTTATATATGAAAGTTTTCTTAAATAAGCACTGTATGCATACTTGATACTGTCTTGGCACGTAAAAGGGAACTTGGTTATCCACTGTAGAGGTCTTGGAGGACTTTTCACAAGGTGCAGAGATAATACTTCTAACATATTACTTAACTGCTCTACATTCAGTGGAATTTTAGTTATATAAACCCTCTTCTCTTTGTAGTTCCAGTTGCATACAAAACTCTGATAATCATGTGTGACCTAGCTGGTTGTTCTTCTATTATTTTCCACTTACTGTTTATGTTTCGGAAGAATTTATGGCTTTTAAATTCATCTTGTCACAAGTACCGACACTCGCTTTTCTCCAAAGTTGTGTGCCTAAAGAGTTCTTTGCTTCTCCAACATTGCCTTGGACTCTGGCAGTCTGGTGAGCAGGCAGAAAATCAGGCATGCTGTTGTTTGCAGCCTTTCTGCATTTCAGCGGCAATTCATCAAAAACAATCTGCTTTTGAAAAATGTTTCAATTTGGCAGATGAGTGTTTTGTGACAAAAGCTCAGTTTCGTCAGAAAAATCCGGTTGAGTTCTCTTCTTTATATGGTGGGAGAGAGACGTAACAGATGCATTTCAGTCTACTAATCACAGAGCATGACTGATTGACTTTCTGTCTCGTCTCTATCCTCTTTCTCTTAATTGCTATTATCAATACCCAGATGGGAGCTACAAAACCCACAGGCTGCATTGCAAGTTTTTATATTGGCAGCTGTTGAACATGTACTTTCAAAATTAGCTTCGAGCACCTATGTACTTAATATCTCATGCGTGCAGCACCATCCTCTGGGCTAATGTTACTTGAATGTGCTTTTCAGGGTAATGTTTGAGGATCACTTTACCTTCACTTGACTCCTCAGGCCACTTGTATTGGTTGATAGCATCTATAATACACATGAAAAATAATACATTTATAAAGGAAATTAAAGCTCTGGTCAGGACAGTATTTAAATATTATCTTAACTTAGAAGTCAAAATAAATTTAAGTATGGGACTGCAGGTGGATTAATATATAGAAATCTTTTCTCCAGTTAATGACTGAACACTGAATAGTTAAAGTGCAGTCAGCAAAGAATACATCTCTCACTGAATATAATAAATAGAACATTTGTGACCAAATATGTAGCTTCCCAGTTAGAATAGCTAAATAGAATAGCTAAATAGAATAGGTATGGTAATTTATTTAATACTGAATATTGTTGGGAACAAACTTGTAATAAAATCGTTGGTATTCCCAATCATGACAGGGCCACAGAATTAAATATTCAGCTTTCTTTTTTTTTTTTCCCTTTTGTTTTGGCTTTGTTTTGCTTTCTGTATCATTGATATTGTTTTCTTTTATTAGGATGAGTTTTTGTAAGAAAATACCCATCATTAAACTTCAAAGAAAACACATCAGAAACTTTCAAATACTGGGACCACCCCACACCCTTTTTTTATTTTTCCTTGAGGAGAGGCCTCCTCTGGAATAGCCAGTAATTATATGGTTAGGACACTCTTGAGGGACATGAGAAACTGATGTTCAGCTTATTGCCTTGCCCTGGAAATACCACCACTCTCTGCATATGATCTAGTCGACCTGAGGCACAACGATGTTATGCTGTTTCTCAAGTATACAGTAAAATGTAGTTAATGTGTTTGTATTATCACTTTTAGATCTTTCACTGAAAAGAAAATGTGTGAGAAAATGGTACCTTTCTTTAGGATAGGCACTTGTCCACCTGGTGTAGAGACACAATCACAGCCCTGAATAATGTTCAGCCCGCAGTGCAGAAGAAACGATAAATGAAGATTCCCTAGTCTGACTGTATTTAAAGAAACTGAGAATAGTAGTATAAAGAGGAACAGCTCTGTGAAACTTGAGAAGTTGCTGCAAGTCAAGAGGTCTGACTAACACATATTTTCCTTCACTCTAAAGCCTACTTTTTGTTTTTATGCATTAAAAAACAATAAAAAGAGCTTTTCCTCCTGGTCTCTGTTGCTGATTTGTTGGTGTTTCCAATAAAAAGGTGAATATGTGAGGTAATTTTTTTTCTCTAGCCTCTTAGCCTTGAATTACCAGTGGGTGAAACATGAAGAAAAAGAATGACGAAGGAAAAGGGGGAGAAAAAGACAAGTATGACTTTATTAAGGTTTATTTTCTCTCTTTCTTTGCTTAGATCTGTAACCTAAATTCACTTCCAGCTCTTGTCTGAATCATAAAGAATGGAGAAACAGAAGAGGTGTTTAACCACAGAGTTCTCACCCTTTCTGCTGAACTTCATGGTATGGGCTTCCATCTTTAATTTCTACTTTATGGTAAAAGCAAACAAAGTTTGTAGTGGTAGGAAGTAAATGGTATTCTCATTTGCCCACTTTGGGTTTATTTCTGGGCATTCACTGTATTCCTTTCCCGCTTCTAATTTTGCAAATAGAAGACTCGAAGTAAATTACATGACTTGATTATACTAATGAAAGATATAATGCAAAAGGGTAGGTTAGTTACCTAATATGCCTATATAAGGTATATTAGATGATAGACAAGGGTTCAAGTATGTATAACCACAGTGTTTAAGCATTAAATTAACAGACTATTTACTATTATATTTGTATTCTGCCTTTGAAACTTCTGTAAATTTTAATGTGTCTGTGTTGTTCAGTAATAGAAACTTAAATGCTTAAAATATTTAGAAAGACAAAAGGTACTGTGGTGAGTTACAGACCTCCTATATTTATGGTAAAACTGTGGTTCTCTGCCTGATCTGGGAATGCAAAAGGAAAAAGTGATTTGTAATTCATCTGTGAATGGCAAAGTTTATTAAACTTCAGGCTTCTTGAGAAACAGTTTAGTATTGATCGTTGTTAAGACCAGAGGGCTGTGAAGTCCAAGGCTTGGCTTCCGTATTAAATGCTCACACAAATTTGTTCTGTGACCATGGCCAAATTAATTACCTTCATTCAACAGCTCAAATCTAGTCACTTTTTTCAGCCAGACACTTAAAGGAAAAAAAATGTAATTTCTTCATCTTTTGAGTATAAGTACATCTGGCTAATGTAGATGAGAATTGCTACTGCTGGCTTGTCTCTGTGAAAATAAATTTTATT
Organism: Eurypyga helias; assembly: GCF_000690775.1. NCBI lineage: Eukaryota > Metazoa > Chordata > Aves > Eurypygiformes > Eurypygidae > Eurypyga > Eurypyga helias. The sequence continues at coordinate 5,452 of NW_010262939.1, forward strand.
TATCAAGAGCCTAAATATAGCTAGTGATAAAAGGCCTCAGTCTTTAAACCACAGAAGTGTGCCATTGCTAGTTAACTGCTTTTTATTTGAGGCTGAATGCTCTGCATTTTTTTAAATCTTGACATTAATGAGTTTCCTAAGACAGAATGTTGATAAAGGTTTTCTGACCTTTTCAGAAGTGACTGCAGCTGGCTTAACTGAAATCTACTGAAGGTAGCTGCAACCTTTCTAAAATGTTAAACCATTTTAGCTCTGGCAGAAGCTTTCTTGAGCAGGGCCTTGGTTTTGGTTTGGTTTTTGGTTTGGTGGTTTTGTTTTTTTTTTTTACTCCTGGGCATTGTAAAACAACTCTTACATTCCCTTAGTGAAATAATTGTTATTTAATGATGAATAAGTGTGTTCTTGGAGGATTCCTTTACATGACAGGTGATGTATTCATGCTTATTCTTAATATATCTAGGGCTACTATGAGCCTTGGTTTATAGCATTTTATAAAGTTCAGCAATATATAGGTAATAAAAGCTTTTGAGAAAGCTTCTTTGCTCTCCTTTGTTTACCTTTTTCATGATTTCATCCATTTTTTTGGTAGGTGTTGTCTCTGCAAATCAAACAGGGCTTTCACTATGGTTTTTTTTTAAATCTTCTCTAACTGTAAGCATGTTAACTCTACTGGTATGGCAACACAGAAAATTTGTTACATTAATGTACTTAATTTTAAAATGTCAGAAAAAGGAATGAAGATTGGATCTTACACAGTGATGGAAAACTGAGTATTTGTCTCACAATGACAACCAATTCTTCGCTATTTATATTACACAAGAAATATAAGACACATCAGTTACACAGGAAATTTTGTCCCATTTCTTAAGAAAAGTATCAGCTAAAATCTTCCAGATAAAACCTTGAATAGATAATCCATACAACGCATATTCAGGCATACTGTTGTAATAGCTGTGGGATTTGCTTGTTATCCACTACTGACCAACACAGTTCTCCATATATAAGTTTATAAATAGAGACTTTGAAATATATAGCAAGAAATTATATTCTGGTTTTAAACAACTGATAGGTGAATTATAAAAGCATCCATACATAATTTCTTTCACCCTTAGTCACATTATTCTGGAAATCAAGCTGGTATTTATGAGAGAAGGATTTCAGGGAGTGGGGAGTGTTGAAAGAACAAAGCTGTGTATACCTTTTTTGGTACGGCTTAAGTATGGAAACATAAAAATAGGTACCTCTGCTATTAACTGGTCAATATTGGTAAATTAACAAGCATTTAAAACCACAGATTACCTTATCTCACTGAAGATATTGCAAACTTTTCCATTGATTTTATTGATACTGGGATTTCATCTGAAATCCTCAGCTTTCAGGTCTTAATATTTTCTCATGTTAACTCAGTCTTCACAAAAAGACTTTGTCAGTGGTTCTTCTATTGCATCTGCCAGTCCCCAAGATGAATGCAACCGTATATTCTCTATATTCTGTACACCTGTAGCAAGTATTATTAAACCATCAATATAAAAGCTCTCCCAGGATTTGTAATGCATGTAACCCTGTGCATTATGGCGTATATTTGGGAATGATATCATGTACATGATATCCATAAGCACTCTGCTGGCTCATGTCCAGCTTTTCATCAACCAGTCCCCCCAAGTCCTTCTCCTCGGAGCTGCTCTCTATCCACTCTCCACCCAGCCTGTACTTGAGCTTGGGATTGCCCCAACCCAGGTGCAGGACCTTGCACTTGGCCTTGTTGAACTCCATGAGGTTGGCAGTGGCCCACCTCTGCAGCCTGTCCAGGTCCCTCTGGATGGCATCCCTTCCCTCCAGCGTGTCGACCGCGCCACACAGCTTGGTGTCGTTGGCAAACATGCTGAGAGTGCACTCCATCCCACTGTCTGTGTCGCGGGCAAAGATGTCGAACAGTGCCATTCAGTAATGTTGGACAGTAATGTTGAACCAGCAGTAATGTTGAACAATAATGTTCAGTGACATTCATGAGGTGGCTATTAAACCATTTTACACATACCCTTTTGTAAAGTTTCTCTACATTCTGCTGCAAATCTCACTTTAAGAGTTTTTTGCATAGCTGTTTTGGTTGATTTTAACACTGAGGCATTGTTTCATATTGTGCTTGACTACAGCTCAATCATTATCAGTTAATTACCCATCATCTTTAATTGAATTTGTATAATTCTTGTATGTATTCATTATAGTATATGCAGCTATATAATTTTAATTTATTTCCTTTAATCTTGGATTCACTAATCTTATTCTCTGAAGTCTCATCCATATGCCTTGGGTCTGCATCTATTTCAACAGCTCTGAATGTAAATTACATGGCTTGAGATTGCAGGTTGCTTTCTTTCACCACTCCCTTTCTGTGCATGTCCATTCATTTCACATTATACAGTCGTCACAATATGCAGCCTTAAAGTAAGCCTTTAGCAGTTTGTGTTATTTGATGTTCTTTGAAACTGACTGTTGTTTGTTACATCACTGAGACTCTCCATTTTCTAAAATTCTTTTATAGTAGTTCCAGTTTTGTTACCCTCTTGTAGGCTTATGTCCCATCACTTTAGATTTAGTTACATTTATGATTGAAACCAATCAAATTATTTTACATTTAGCTATAACTTTAAGGTTATAGCTCTCTTCAGTTTATTGTTCATAGCTGTAGTTAGTTCTACAAATAATTTTAAGTTCTTGTGTCCTAGGTAGCTTCATAGGAAACGTGATGAGTTTTATTCTTCAGAAAGTTAATTGCAACACTGGAATTTTCTTACAGCTTAGATTTAACTTCTGCTTGCTCTGTGGACCAGATCCAGTCCTACTTATGGGAGTGTACTTCCATGGATTTATAGTACACAGTCCAAAATAAATACATATTCAAGGCATATTATGACATGATATTGTTAAGATTATTTTGAATTTTTAAAAATAAAATAAAAAACATTTAGTAATTCTATCTAAATTCATGTTTTACACTCTAGATTCCTCAGGGAAGAGATGAATTCTTGCTTGAAGTGCAAGTTCTTGAATATCAGTTTTATGACTGCAGTGGAAGTCTTGAGGTTCTGCTGAAATGCAGCTTCCAGTAATAATATTTTGTGACATTTTATATTTTTTTACAATTTTAAACTATATTATTTTAATTTAA
>NW_010262939.1:8676-14214 GCF_000690775.1 Eurypyga helias
TTTCACTAATGAAGCATGAAATATCTGCCAGGCAGATTGCAGTTCACAGCTTAGTTTTCTGTATTTTATTCCGAATATAATTCAGCTTGCTATGTTTTACTCTTTTAATGTTAATTCTGTTTTTTAATGTTTTATCAAAATGCAGCCCATTCTTTAGTTAAGACAAATTCATTCTGAATTGAAGGTGGTATCAAAATCCAAAGTTCAGATTGTAAAATAATGAATCCTCAAACATTATATTGCACATACGATTCTGCAACCAAACCTATACCTTTGCATTCCCCAAATAGGGGAAAAGATATTGAAAACATTGCAGAAGAGTGTCTAACTTTAATTCTTATATTAGATATTTGATGTTAATTAACTATAACAGTTCTGCTTAAGGCATTATATTGTACATATGCAGGTATGAAAACATACGACAGTGTCAAAGGATTGCATACCACAGTAATTATGCAAGTCCTTAATTTATGAAATGGGATTATTTTGTGCAAAATTTCAAGTACTGTAAGTAGAATGTGTGCGTCAGTGTTTTAATGAAAGGTGTGTATGGGCAAACTATATTTCTCTGTAGCGAACATTGACAGAAGAGAACTCCTGAGTATAATTGGCTGAAGAACTGGGTTAGTGAGTACAGGTGATGAAGACAGCTCATGGCCCGTGCCCCAAGTGCAGCTCAGGTAGTCATTGATAAACATGGAAAGTAGGACAAACCCCAGAAACTTATTTCCATGAACCCAGACTTCCACAACTTAATATATCGTTTGTACATACAGCTGAATTAATTTAAAATTTTTCATAATAATTACTGGGGAAAAAAATCAAAATAACATCACTACATATTGAAGGAGTCCATATCACATGCGAAAGTATGGTTCAGTAAAATGTTTATATACCTGGAGTGGGTAGAATTGTGTTACTACTATGCTGTTTGGTAATTATTTTCTTCTGCCACACTTTTCTTAGACAGCTGTATAAGCAAGAACTTAGAAGGAAATAATTTCATTACCAAAGACATTTGAGCTTATATAACTTACCAGTTTTATCTGTCTCCTGAATTTATGAGATACCAAATGTGGTTAAAAAAGTAAATTGAAGTAATGCTGTGCCTTAATGCAAAAGAAGAGGTAAAACTTGTAATAATATCAGAGGCAGTAGATCAGTGTGACCTTACATCACAACTTTCTAGCTCATTATGTATTTATGAATCACTGAAGTGAATTTCTTCTTTACACTGAAATATTTTTTTTGGGGTATTTGAGAGGAGTGATATACCTCTAGCTGATGTTTACCTACTTATTTTTAGCCGCATCTAGCCCTCTCGCAGGTTCTTTTAAGCAACACACCTTAAAAAATAGTTATACAATGCTCAGATACTGGGTAAAATGACTATATAGGTAAAAGGACATTTAACAACATGGTAATATCTGTTTGACTGCTCAAGCAGAATACTTCCATCTTCACTATTATACCAGATTAGTACTATATGATACCAGCTGGGATACTGGGAAAAAGATGTCTGCAGAACAAGATGAGTCACTATCTGTGTCTGTGGTCTCTCTCTTCTGCATGAAGAACATGAGAGAGCTAGAACCACTCCCTGAGTTAGTAAAGAAGTGATATGTCCTATCAGAAAATGCAGTGTAGTTCATGTCCTTCAAGGGCAACAAATCCTCACTACCCTAACCTGCAACTTGTTGAAAACCTGAATATGTTGGATTAGTAATTTTTTTCTAGCAGACTTTTCCATTTTGGATTTTGTACTCAAGTAATCAATAACAGTACTCAAGTTTCATTATTGCCCAAAACTATAGACATGAACCTGGATTTCTTCCTCTTTTCTTTGCTGTAAAGAAGAGGCTGTCCTTGCTCGAACTGTATCTGATCCTGCCTGAGGCTAATGAATATAGGCTTGGATGGACTTCCACTCCAGACCTTAAATAAAATTAAATCTTGCTAAATGGTGAAGAAGCTCATGGATTTTGGGGTCCAGATGTCTTTTTAAATGCTGGTCCCAATCCCCCAAATAATCCCCCTTTGATAGCGAGTAGAGTGGTGTATTGGGTTGGTGGAACTGATAAACTAGAGAGAGGAGAACAACTAATAATATGTATTAAATCTCTGGGTGGGGTCTCCACAGATATTACAAAAGCTGCCTGCATTCAGGATCTGTATGAACGCGGTCCAAACAATATCCCCATATCAATGACAGTAGATTATGAAATGCTGAAACCATTAATTAAAGGAGCACCCACTATGCTCAAACCTTACCTGATGGCAAAGCTAGATGAAATCAAGAGAGACACAGATTTAAACACTTTATTATACATAAGACCTGCTGCTAATGACTAGGAAGAATAACTAATTTGCAGAGATCTCCCTACCCGGGCAATGCTAATGCATGATACTATAAATCTTGGGTGGGAAATGGGATGGAGCAACCTGTCTAATGGTACACAGTCACAGGTTGCAATGTTAAACCATTTAAACAATCATCCCAGAACAATCCCCAGAAACAGGAATTCACTAACCGTCAATCCAGGACTCAGAGGGGGAGACAACTATTTAATCAAGCAGTAACACTAGGCTTTCCAAGGGCTGCAATTCTAAAGCAACCTGCCAGCATTATCCAGAATTATTTAATTCATGTAGTTCAGAAGCAAAATCAGAGACATTCATGACAGTTCACAGGCACTGAATGTACAGGGAGGTTGTACAAATGTTGCTCCTGCTATTTAACTCAGACCTGATTTTCAGAATGCCTAAATGCTACTATTTTCCTATGTGCCATCAGGAAACAGAGGGGGCAAAGCACTTGCCTTCTGTCTGTTCCTCATAAGTACTGGTAAGCAGCTTCTCATGGTCTCCATATTCTTTCTACAGCTCCCCAGTATGTTTCTTAGAGTGCTCAGTGTACTATTATTGTCTCATTTTCTACAGTATCTGCTTAGCTAAAGCATTGAATTCCTTTATATACTAACCTATGGTGGGCAAAAAGTCTTTTCAGAATTTTAAGAATAATTTGTTACTCTGTTCCCATAATCTTGATAGGGGTTAAGGAGCAGTGGAACTGCTATCTACTTTTGTAGCTGAAATGGATGTTCATATTGTGCTATGGCCTGAAGATGACTATTAAAATTGAGATGCAGTCATGACAAATGCCCTCCAAGTCTTATATTAGGATAATTTTCATAAGAACATTGTAAATTAAACTGTCTTATAGTACGGAGCAAATCACAGGTGATACCACTTTAGCTGTAGGGGGTAACATGGTTTCTTCCCTAAAGAAACATTTGTTTAACATCACAAAAAGTCTGTCCAAAGTCCTAATATTGAGAGGAACTTTGAATGGGAAAAAAAAAAAAAAAGTAGTGAAAGTGGAAAGTCAGTTGTAGGAAGTAAAGGACCAGGTTTCTATGATCCAGCAGAAGACACTGAGATGGGAAATTAATTTGCATTTTTGTTTCACTTCTGCAGATGAATTCTAGGACTCATTTAATGAGGCCATTCTGAAATGTGAAGATTTAGCACAGGCTTGCACTAATAAGAAAAAACACCCCGCAATCGTTCCTGCTGCCATACTGGCATCCTATTATTAACCATCTTTCCTAAGCTGTCACTTCACTGGATGAAAAGTACATACAGAAAAAATGAAGCATAGCGATGTATTGTGTACAAAGTGATTCCACTGGATTATTCATAGAACTAATGATTCAATTAGAAGAACACTTTTCTTTCTCAGGTGTGAAATTCCATGCAAGTTGATAGGGAGCTATAAAAATAGTAATAGGTGCAATTACATTTGAAATAAGTCAGATAATCATGTCATTTTTCAATAATGAATTAATTAGTATAGTAATATTTTTTATATGCACAGTGTAATTACTTTCCTCTGAGGATCCTAAAATCATACTCTGTACTTAATTAGGCCTCTAAACACGCATTTAAGGTAATTATTGTCTTTCTTTACTAATAGGGAACTGGGGTACCAAGAAGTGATGTGATATTCCTGCTAACACACACTGAGTTAGAGGAAAATCAAAGTATGGATTTTTTACTTCATGGTAGAACAGAAGATATTTTCATTTGTAATGTTTGCTTAAAAATGGGAAAATATGAGTACCTAAGAATTCAGTCTCAATCACAGAATAGACAATGAATGTCTTCTATTAAAAAAGAAAAAAAGACACTATTGTACTATGCATAAGAAAGAGAACTTTTAGGCTTCAAGCTAACTTCTTAAGTTGAACAACCCTAAAAGGAATATTCACAGAATACAGCTCTATTCTTAGCAGAAGGGATTAAGCACTTTCCCTTATCTATAAAATTTATTGATCTGATGATTTCTGATGACCATTTTATTCTTTGCACACGAAGAGATAGCACTTTTTGCTTAAAAGGAAGAGACCATTATTTATGTGATCTATTTCTTTTTCCTTGTTGGCCTTAAAAATGCAGCTTACTAATTTTAATATGATGAAAAGTGAAATCAAGATTCCAAAGTCTCTATCATATGACTGATGATCAGGTACCTGAGGGGCAAATATCATTTAGTCATAAAATATGTGTATGTTATGCCAATTATAGGAAACATACTGTATTTGCTTAATATTACTAACATCCAATCCGACAATTTTCAGTAACAGTTGCATGGATTCCAACCCATGTGCAGGACCTTGCACGTGGCCTTGTTGAACTCCATGAGGTTGGCAGTGGCCCCCCTCTCCAGCCTGTCAAGGTCCCTCTGGATGGCATCCCTTCCCTCCAGCGTGTCAACTGCACCACACAGCTTGGTGGTGTTAGCAAATTTGCTGACGGTGCACTCAATCCCACTGTCCCTGTCACTGATAAATATGTTAAGTCATGCTAGTCCCAATACCAACCCCTGAGGAACGTCCCTCGTCACTGGTCTCCACTCAGACATCGAGCCATTGACCACAGCCCTTTGAGTGTGATCATCCAGCGAATTTCTTATCCACTGAGCAGTCCATCCATCAAATCCATGTGTCTCCAATCTGTAGACAAGGATGTCATGTGGGACAGTGTCAAACACTTTGCACAAGTCCAGGTAGATGACATTGGTTGCTCTTCCCTTATCTACAAACACTGTGACCCAATCTTGACTGCCACCAATCACCTCCTCGTTTTCCATGTGCCTTAGTATCACGTCCAGGAGGATCTGCTCCATGATCTTGCCAGGCACAGAAGTGAGACTGACTGTCCTGTAGTTCTCCAGATCTTCCTTTTTTCCATTTTTAAAGATGGAGTTATGTTTCCTGAAGCGAGAATTTCAGGAGACTGCCACAACATCTTGAATATGATGGATAGAGGTTTAGCAACCCCATCCTCCAGTTTCCGCAGGACCCGCAGATGTATTTCAGCAGGTCCCATGGAATTCTGCACCTTCAGGTTCCTCGGTTCCTCTGGTGGTCTGCAACCTGATCCTCTGTAACCATGGGCAGTTCTCCATTCTCCCAGTCCCTGCCCACGTCTTCTGCAGCTCAGGGGGTATGGCTTTTGGACTTTCCCCTCAGGAAG
>NW_010262939.1:14228-23753 GCF_000690775.1 Eurypyga helias
CTAAGGCAAAAAAATCATTGAGCACCTTGGCCTTCTCCATATCCTGGGAAACCAGCGCTCCCATTTCTTTCCGAAGTGGGCCCCCGTTTTCCCTGATATTCCTTTTATCACTTAGGTGTCTATAGAAGCTCTTCTCATTCCCCTTGATGTCCCTGGCCAGGTTGAATTCTGTCAGGGCTTTGGCTTTCCTAACCTGATCCCCAGCATCTTGGCCAATTACATATTTAAATTACATATTTTGTTTAACTTAAGGATTTTAAAAATCAGTCTCAGAAATGTATGTGCATGCAAGTGAAACTTCTGAGTTTTGTTAACAAGGTGACGTTTATAAGTAATTCCTGTATTGAGGAGCATCCGCATCTGGCTCTAGGGGATATAAAAAGCAATACATTTTTATTATCACTAGGAACTTAGTGAAAGTTAAAGGTTCCTATGTCTTGATTTTTTGCAAATCAAAGTAAAAACTAGGACAGTAAAATTATGCGTTTAACAGTTCCAGAAACACTTGATGGTGCTGTAAAGTTGATAGAACTTATGGAGTTGTAGAATCCACTTCCCTTACCACTCTTTGTGGAATTGCAAAGCACCACTCTGCCTGTTTGCTTTAACTTAAGACAGAAGATGCGAGCTGGGTGGATTCAGATGAGCCACAAACAATTTTGTCTCATCAGAAAATTCTCAGAGAAAGGTCAGATGAGCACTTGTTCCATAGATAGCAACTGGGAAGGTGAAATAAGTAAAAATTAAGTAATAGCTGATATACTTTATCCCACTCAAACAATACATGATAGGCAAGTTGTGAAGGATGTACTTAAAAAAGGAAATAAGTGGCAAGCAGAAAACCTTGATAATGAATCTTCTACTGATTGTCATTAAAATCAAACTAATACCCTGATAAAGGACACCAAGAATAACAACTAATTTAAGCTTTGTTCTCATTAAGTTCCCATAATTACACTTTCAAAATGAAATGTATTTATGTGGGAATCAAGCCATTTCATTTGAAGCATTATATCATCCAGATTTCTGTCACTGAAACTATTTTTAGGAAGGTCTGACTGGTTATCTTAAATCTTGGCAAAAGACAAACACATTTGCCTGGAAATGAAAAAAAAAAAAAGGCTAAAATTCATAGCACTTCTTTAAAAAGGCTTGCAGACAGATACATTTTTCCCGCTTACAGTCATGAATTTTGTTTGCATCCATTAAATTTGCAACAAAGATTGCCCGGAAAAAATACAAGTAAGAGGAAAAATAGGTTTGGAATTTAACTCAATGATGCTAACACTCCCACTATCATACTGCGTTTGAAACCATAACAAAGCAAGCCATTGAACTTTCTAGATTTTACTCAATGAGAGATTAGATTCTGTTAATGGGTAGGAATTACTGAGGGGGCGTTTCAGACTTGGTCTGAAGTTGGGGAATGGATCAGCTTCAAGAGACTCAATCTTATCTTTCATTTAATCTTAAGAATTTGTAGCATTATGTGTTTGAAATTAAGACACAGGGCAAAGATGCTCTAGTGTTTCCCATAAAATATGACTGGTTTCATGGGCTTGACTGCTTTTCCGTGATACAAGTGAAATAGCTCTATGCACCAGAGTGAACCATGCAGGCAATTGGTAAAGGACAGGAATGTCTAACCACCACAGGAGGAACATTTTCCACAGAACAAGTCTTCCATCTCTAACTTCTCCATTGCTGATTCTCAAGAGAATCTTTATACAGCATCCCAAAAATGAACCTGGGAAATGAAGCTTTTATAACTATGGAAGTCAGAAATCTTGAATTCAGTAGAATTAGCATCAGTTTTTATATTCCAATGCAATTCTCTCTCTGATTCATCTCAGTTACACAAACTCTGAAACCTCTTTTCTGACTTTTCCAAGTGTGGTAATGACGTTTCACTTACCTCCTTGATAACACTCTCCCCTTTTCCATTGCTGCTCTCCAATCCTTCCCCTCTCATTATGTAACCTAGCCAGATTAAGCTAAAAACAGTAGTGTCCAATCCTGTATGCAGTGTGGATTTTTCTCCTTTTCAAGCCTGTCAGAAGGACTGTGACCTTGGAGGCTTTTTTTGCCCCAGCTGTATGGATGAGTCTAAAAAAAAAAATAAAAAATTCTTCTGGCAGATTTTGCCTGTCTTACATCTGTAGAACCTTGTGGATGCAAGACCATGACTGTAACAATTGAAAATTAATATAATTCAAAAATTCAAATATCTTTGCAGATTTATTTATTACCTTAATGCTATCATAAGTAATATCTGGAATATAATAATGCAAAGGGAACACTGAAATCACCTAAATTTTGCTGTAAGATCTTCAGGCACTTGGAAATTTTTATTTTTATTCATTGCATGTGCTTGCATCTTGTGCCATTATACAATGTGGTGTTTTAGGATTAAATATTCCTATCATGGATGCCACTGAGAAATTAATTTCACTTCAGAAATGTTCTTTATGATTAATAGAAGAGTATGATCAGAAAAATGCTTATGCAAAATATTCCTTACTACCACTAACATTTTTATAATATAGAAGCATAAGTTCTGAGGTCATCTCAAAGGTTATCTAGTACACATCCAATCCTTCTGCCCCAAGGCAGAACAGCCTCTGTCCATGACATCCTGACAGAGGTTTGTCTAACCTGCTATTAAATTCTTTCACGTTGGAGATGCCAGTCCTTTTGTGTATCTGATCTGCTGCTCTTTCTGCATTGCTCGTTTAGCAGAAAATAATGTGAATGTAGACATTTGTTTCCTTCAATTGTATTTCTAAGAAGTATTCTCATATTTACCAAGTCCATAATAAATTTGATGTGTCCGTGTCAATGTAGTATTTGAAAGGCCATCCCATTTAAAAACAAGTCTCAAAGGAATTTATTTTCAAATGTTGCAAATAGTGGCAGACATATTTTTGAATACTTAGTTTCAGACCAGATAATTATTTTATTGTTTTATTTGCAATGTAGTTCCACAAAATGTACAGCACAACAGGAAGTAGAGTGAATGGCAGTTGAAAAATGGGAGTAAGTAAATGCAGAATAAATTTCCTGGTTTCACAGGCAATGCTAATATTTCATGTAACTGTGTGCATCTGAGATCCAGTTTTTTTTCTTGAAGTATTATTTTTTAATTTGAGCTGTGAAGTTTTATAAATATTTTAGGATTTATCTAGATACATGAGAGATAACTATTTACTCTGCATTCACATTGTTATAGTGCATCCATCATTTTAGGTACAGTATTTTATTCAGGCTCTTTAAAATTAGATGGCAGCATACCTCTTTTTACAGAGCTTTATTAAATGACTGTGCCCTATAGTCTTGTCCAGCAAAGACTGACAATGCTTTATTTTTAGCTGCCCATACCTAAATTAAATTGTGCTTTTTAAATTTTTTTTAAGATGACTTGGTTATTCTTTAATATAGTGTAAATAGAATTCTCCTATAATATGTCAGGCTGCCTGGAAGGAGAGGGAGAAAGAGAGGATGTGGCTTAAAAAAAGGAAGTAATAAAGTAATTAAAATTAGAATAAAAGTATAAATAAGGATAATAAAAATCTGATTAGTCTCTTCTCTTGAGTGAGAGATCATCATGATGATACCGCTGATGTTGGCTTGAAGACAGCTACAGTTTCCAGACAAATCATTCCATCTTTCATAGATTAAAATAATGTTTTAGATTGAATGGCTTTGGCTTATTACAATATCACACAATGTGGAAATACTTAGAATAGAAAAAACAGACAGATGGCTCAGTAAATTAATCTATAAGCAACAACAGAGCATAAGGTTACTTGCTGACATTGACTGAATGTTGTGGAAGGTGGTAGAGAGATGACAGTACTAATTAGTAGCAAGCATATGAAGGTGAAAAAGGATAATGTAAAAGGATATGAGATGGGTTAGAAACCTGCCATTTAAAGGGAGGCTGGAATTTCACATTTGAGATTTATAATTGTGCTTAAACTTCCCCATAATTTCGTAACACTTTGATTGAAAGCTCTAGTTAAACATGTTATGAAAATAGGAAGACATCTCCAGTGTTGATCTACATTCTCGATTCAAATTTCAAACACAGCCTCATTTTGAGACTGCTCTGATTTTTTCACCAGTTGTAAACATCATGCCATAAAATACATCATAATTTAAATAAATAGATCGTATGAGATCACAAGGCACTTTAATTGTTCTGAAAGAGACATTGCCCTGTTCTTCCAAACTCCTAGGTGATTTTTTTCTCTTGCAGTGTTTCCAATTACAATATATTTTGGGGTAATACATTAGTGTAAATTTGGAATTGAGGGTGCTTCAGAAACTACACTCATATTTGTGGTAAACTGTATGCTGTTTTCCAAGCTATACTGCATTATTAGCTTTTTAGTTCTGGAAGTCAAAACATCTTTGCTCTTTAAACTGTGACATTATTACAGCTATAAAAATGACATTAGGTATTCTTCATATATTTTAAACAAGATAATCCAAATTCACGGACTTTTCTGGATCTGTATAAATTTATGTTAGCTGAAGACCAGGCATGGAATGTTTTTAATTTATTTCACTCTTGTTTTTGTGAACTTACTGAACCTGATTTTGAAAACATGCTGTGCACTCCTACAGGTACTGAGTATTGCTTTCAGTTGAAATTCTGCATTTTAAGCTCTTCTGATGGAGGAACCAGTGGCAAAATAAAAGCCACAGCAAGAGGATGCAAGACAGTAGTTTAACATACGGTTTTAAAAAAACACACTTTCAAAATTCTGCCCATCTTTCCTTCTACAATATTCCATAAATAGAGATCAGAAATACATGATACAATGGTCATGGTACATTTCAATGATAGACTGGAACCAATGTACATGTACCTCTGTTGTTCTTTATTTTATTATACCTCACCGATGTACTTTTTCCGAATGTATTTTCATGATGCAGAAATGTAAACCTCCCCTTTCACTTGCTTTGGATTTATTAACCCTGAAGGAAAAATAATCAAGCTTGATACAGCTACACTGGTGACAGGTAGTTAAACCATTCACTTGACACTAAATTGGAAACCTCTGCTATTTTTAAATAAATCTCTGGGTTACTCTTCTGCTGAGGTATATATTTTAGATTTAGAGTTAGCAGATGATGAGGTACTTAAGAAGAATTACTGTAGAGAGAAAGAAATCCTGGATAAAAATGTTCTTTCATATAAAACATGGTCTTTTTTTTCTGATTTCTGTTTCTTTGTTTGTTGGTTGGGTTTTTTTTTGTTGTTGTTGTTGTTGTTTTGGTTTTGGTTTTTTTTTTTAATTTGAAGTATTACACTTCAAATTTTGGGTTCACTATTATTGGATATGAAGATCATTACCGTCGTTTCATAATAGCCCATAGAGAGGGTATGGTTGTGGAGCAAGCCTTCCGTAACATCCTTGAGCCTTGAATTGAGATTATTTGCAGTACTGGTCTCAATGAACGTTGAAATGTAGAGCCCTTTACCGTATGTCCTTTAAATAGTCTGCCTGCCTGCCTGTAATGATTTTTGAACTAATTCTTATATTGCACTGAATGTGATTGGGAAAAGAAACTAGAGGCTGCTTGAAGCAATAGTAACAATGATTATTTTATGACCCTTCAAAATGGATTCTTCATTGAATTAAGTTAAACTTTAGAGAAATATTTTTTAACCAGTTGCTCTGAGTGCATGAAGTGAAACTTTGCTTGCTTATAATAATGTATTTCAAAAGACCTTGTGGTTAAATCACCATTTAAATGCCTCATTGTCTTTCTCTCTCAGTAAAGAGTGACTGTGACTTGAGTCTACAGCTCATGAATAAAGCATGCCATGTGTGTGAAGGTTTGTAGGGCTGCAGTCCAACTGGGAAACTCAATCTTTCTTTGATAAAAGCATTTTGCTTTTCCAAAAGTGCTGGAATGAGACCCCTGGTGTTGGAGCCTTCATTTTATTAACTTCATTTTATTCAAAAGTGGTGTGAGTTTTCCTTCTCTTGTGCTGCCACTCTGCCTCTCTCCTAAGCTCAACAAAATAAACTTCTGGGAGATGAGGTTATAAGGACAACAGTACAAATTTCATTGTACAGAGGTGTTCTGTTGCCTTCAATAAACGACTTCTCTCTTGCCGTCTTTTGGGAAAAAACAGATTATCAGATTAAAAATTCATTAGGACTGCAGTGAAAATAAAAATCCTTAATTTTATATATTTTCATACATTCATAAAAATGTAAGACAAACTGAACCCCAAAGCTTTAGACCTCCCCAATAGCTTCATTGATTCTATAGTATAGTGAAATTTCAGATCCCTAAGAATAATTGCAGGCAAAGTCTTAAAGAATACGTGGCACTATTGCACAAGTAGAAAGGTCCATAGGGCACACAGTCTGTATAGAACTCTGCAGGTACATGAGGCATAGATTTGCTTCAAAAAAGTTTTGTTACTGCAAAATAATATGGTAGTAACATGGTCACTGCCAGACTGGGCTTCTAACCAGTAAACATTCTCCTAAGTCATTTTTCCACATTTCGTAGCACATGAACATGTACGACAGCTACATTTGGGCATCTCTCTTTTTAAGGTTTTGAACTCCTGATCATTTGCATATCACCAGTAATTTTTTTTCCTTATACTTTGGAGATTAAATTTCTCTTATGTTACATCTGTGTTCACATTCGTGTAAAGAGATACCAAGCAAATTTACTAGTTAGAGCTGAGGCAGAAACAGGGAATTAGAACATAATATCAAAGAACAGGTATGATGGTTCACAGTGCAGTGTGATTCCACAATAACATTAATTCAATTAATGTGCAGTTGCATTCATAAGTACACTATGAAAAAAGTATGAAAAATACTCTCATATAGATCAATATGCACTGGTTTGTTTCCATCCTTTTGAACCGAAAATAGTTATTTTGGCATACAGATTTTTTTTTTAACTCATACATGCTCTTTTAAACAAGGGAAATCTTCCTGGCTCAGTGTAATAAAAAAATGATTTCGTATTTTTCTCTGAATAACTAATTACCTTGCTTTGTGTCTGTTTTAAAAGGTAAGCATTCCCTCATTAGTTTTCTGGTGATTTTTGACAGCCCTTTTCTTCATGAATAGCCTAATGGTGGCAATTTTATGTTATTTCCAGTGAGTAGATTAAAAAACAAAAAAGCCAAATATCTTACCAAATAAAAACGTTATTATCAGAATTCTTTGACTGATGTCAGAACAGTGGTGAATGCAAAACAGAGTCCCTTGAGTTATTTTCCATGAAAGAGATCTACCTAAAGCTTCTCTTTGAAGTTTTCACTCCATTCAGAGACATCTCTCGAGCTAAACTAGGAGAAACTGTTAAAATGTTTACTTACTTATAGTAAATATGCATTAAAACTGGAAGTGTTTTAGGAAACTTAAGAATGTAATTTTCTTTTGCTTTAATCATACTACACCTCACTGTCTTTTATTCCAGATGGTTTATGAGTTGAGTGTATATATTTGCACATTTTTAAATAGCCCATTTCTGCTTCCACAGCAGTTCTTTCAAGTTAAAAATATTTTTCTTTAAAGAATAGAAGCAAGAAAGTAATTTCACAGTCTGTCCTGAGATTTGTAGAGGCCAAGATTGGCCAAAAGAAAGCCAATCTTTTCTGTTTTCAGCTCTTTTATTATAAATTATTGTGTCACAAATAAAGTAAAAGTAAGTTTGATTCTTTTTGTACATGATAAGAGATTTTAATATATAAATAATACTTGAAAAGACAAAAGCATTCAACACTAGCTCATCAGTGATGCAAAACTTTCAATTTACTTATTCATTTTTCTTAGCTGGCACTTCACTTTAATTCTGTGCCCCTACATCCAACTTTAAAGCCTCAGAAGAATTTGGTACGGTCCATGGATCAGACAGACACAAGAGGAATCAATTTGCAGCAGAAGCTAAAGAGCAAGTATTTAGGAGATGAGAAGAGAGGGAGATGGTAGACCTTGGGATGTGTTCCACCAAAATATATTTGATGCTGAAAGTCAGGTCCTGAAATGGTAGTAAAAAAAATAATTTATAAAATAATGTATTGAAGGCGTATCATGGATGCTGATAATCAGCTTATAAAATGAATAATACACAATGACTGAAAAAAATTATACATACTTGTTCAGGTATTTTTTATTAAGTAGTGATTGCTAAACCTTTTAAAAGAGAGACTAGTTGCAATAAATATCTAAGTATGTGAAAACTTACACGTATCTTTTACACGTTTTCAGCATTTTATGTTTAGAAAAAATACTGATTTTTTTACAGTGCGCTTTTGACCTAAAAGGTTAATAGATGAAAAACATCACCAGGAGAGGGTTTTAAGTGTTTGTCCTCTGCAATGGTTTACACAATAGTGAACATAAAATATATAGCTTGCTTCTATCCACTTAAGTATCTAAAAAACTCTTAGTTATTACATTGAAACAGAACCAGATCATTCCACCTTTTTTGTAGCTGTCAAATTTCAGGTAACACAAAGAAGATGGGATCAAACAAGCATCCCTGAGCCTCAAAAGACATCAGGGAAAAGTAATGGCATGTTCTGGCCTGAGTCATGTCTGCAAGGCTAAAGTGAGCATAGAAAGCTATATCTGGGCCTGTGAAGGCCAAAACCAATGGCTGCATCTCTATTTATCAAGAGGAGCTGTGCTGGCTCAGTACAAAGTGTTTGTAGACATTTCACAACTGTTAGACCTATTAAAGCATTGCTTCTGGAACCATGACAAAGAATAAGGAGTTGCTTATGGCCAAGACATACAGACCCTAACTTCTATGTGCTTACATAACTCTCATCTACCTAAGGTATTGATTTATCTGAAAGGGCTAAGTATTGTGCGTAATACATGCCAACATGCAGATTAGAGTGGCCATTTAAAATTAGTATCAGTCCATATTTGGAACTCTGTTTCAAGCTTTATGCTATTATTTAGTTAATCAAGGGCAGATCATGCCTGACGAATATGGTGGCCTTCTATGTTGGGGTCACAACCTTGGTGAATAGAGGATGGACAACCGATGTCATCTACCTGGACTTGTGCAAAACCTTTAATACTGTCCCACATGACATCCTTGTCTCTAAACTGGAGAGACATGGATTTGACAGATGGACTGCTCGGTGGATAAAGAACTGGCTGGATGGCCGCACTCAGAGAGTGGTGGTCAACGGCTCGATGTCCGAGTGGAGATCGGTGACGAGTGGCGTTCCTCAGGGGTTGGTGTTGGGACCTGTGCTGTTTAACATCTTTGTCGGTGACATGGATGACGGCATTGAGTGCATCCTCAACAAGTTTGCCGACGACACCAAGCTGTGGGGCGCGGTCGACACGCTGGAGGGAAGGGATGCCATCCAGAGGGACCTTGACAGGCTGGAAAGGTGGGCCACTGCCAACCTCATGGAGTTCAACAAGGTCAACTGCAAGGTCATGCACCTGGGTTGGGGCAATCCCAAGCACAAGTGCAGGCTGGTTGGCGAATGGCTCAAGAGCAGCCCTGAGG
>NW_010262940.1:0-11383 GCF_000690775.1 Eurypyga helias
AGGAAAACCATTTTCATGCATAAAAGATGAGGTGCACAACCCTTCACATCGCCATCGGGAGTAACAGCCAACGTAGCGTATAGCACCAAGAGGAATTTCAACTGCGGTGTGAAGGGCAGATACCACGAGCGCTTCGTGTTCCACGGTGAATCGTTTAAGCTGGCATTTTTACTCTCAATTATACGCTGGTTTCCAAGCAATAGAAATTAAATTTACATTTAAAAAAAATTAAAATACACTTGACCCTTTCTACAAATTAAGCTATGAAATTTTATTTCTTTTCTTGCATAGCAATTTTTCTTTAAACTTTGAAACAGGTAAGAAAACCTACAAGAAAAACTAATTCGATTTTTCTCTCCTTTTGGTCTCCCCTTACCCCATCCTGGTCAGACAGCAGGAAATAATACTGAATGTACGAGCCTGCATCATGAGACTGAACATTCCTCTGCAAATTAAGCGTACACTCCTACTCTTGAGTTTATTACTGTAAAAAGGGTACTAAAGAATTCGGTATTTATTGACTTTCCAGGTCACAGAATCACGGAATGGTTTGGGTTGGAAGGGACCTTAAAGACCATCTAGTTCCAACCCCCCTGCCATGGGCAGGGACACCTTCCACTAGACCACGTTGCTCAAAGCCTCATCCAGCTCAAAAAATATTTTGGTAAATGCCAGCTCTAAAGACTCAGCAAGGGACCAAAAAAGTCAAACTTCAGGTCTTTTGCTCTCTTGCATCGCCGTAAATAGAACACCCAGTTCTGTTTTCATTCCATAGATCAGGGACTACATGTGGCAGGTGGTTTCAAATCCATGTGCACAGCCAGTACCTGGAGGCACAGGTAGGTGGTTGGAAACAGAGGAGATTTAATTAAGCTAACTTTCTGCCAAGGAAAAGGTAGTAACATTTAATATTAAACTGAACCAAAGGACAGACCTGTTGAGTAAGGAGAGTGGATTTGCTGTAGCTGCTGCTCAAGAACAGAACTCTACTCTTTGCCCAAGGCACCCCAGATTGCAAGGGGCCAACAAGGACAGCGTTGCTCTCCTCTCCTGATACCTTTAAGCCACTCATACTTTCAGGATCAGGAAGAAAAGTTACCAATTCAGCTTTTTATTTCAACGAGCTGCTGTCAGTCTGCAGATGTGTAGTGCTATCCACTCATTACACGTCCCCCAAACCATGCAACCTCCCTCCTGCAGTACCAGTCTGCCAGGACCGTGCGTGTTGTTGCCAGAACAGTTCTGATATCACCTGTGAGGGCACCTCAGCATGTTCAATGAACCAGAAATTACCAAGGGAACAAGTAAAATAGTTTAAGCTTACTGACTGTGCTATCCCTATGGTCTCCTTTAATCGCACCCCCAAATCTACACTCAGTTTCGATTCTGTGTTGCAGTCCATTTTCTGAACAATTACCTCTTCCTGAGCTGCCTGGACAACCAGATATATTGCCTCTTTCCACATCTTTGGGATGTGAACTGTTTACATTGACTTGAGAAAAAGTGATAATTACATGGCAAATGCATACTTTACAAATGTCAGTACACATTATCTTGGGGTTTAAGTTATTTTTTTGTTTGCATGGTGTCTCCCGGGAAACAGCAAGGCAGCTCCTCTGGCATCTCTGTCACAGATCTCTCTAACATCATTGCTGAATTAAAACTCATTCCAACAAGATACGAAACTTTAGGACTCTGTTTAATGTTCTTTCTGTACAAGGCTGAGCCCCTATATCTGCACCTCATATTTATAAAAAACCATGAATGTTAGAAGGCTTCCAGGACTACTAAGGTATTCCAACATTATTTATTATTTTAAATGTCAAGTCAGAATTTATGCCAAACCCATTGTAAAAGACACACATTTTATAATCTAGGGCTACCAACATACTACAGGGCAACACATTTACTCCAGTTGTCGGGCCAGCTTACGTATTTAGTTAGGGTTTAATCTCCAAGTTCTATCAACTGCCTTCTTTGTGTCCGTTTAGTAGAGAATATAGCATTAATAAAATTAATGAGAGATGCTGCTACCTTTTACTCCGTTGCTTTCAAAGCTCAAAGAAACTTGGGCTGTTCAGACACTGCAAGCTGTCCTGAAATTAAGGTGTTGTATTCACTCTTAATCACTCAAGTCAACATTAAGAAAGCCTGAAGCGTGCAGTTAGTTCTGCAGTGCCACAGCTGTGCACTGGTAGGTTTCAGACATGACACATGACCCCTTTTCACAGGAATTTATAATTTTTACACAACGACATGACAGATAGACATGATTCTCAGGAAAAAAGTGCAAATTGGCATGCAACTAGTTGCATTCAACTTATATGCATCATCTTCCATTTCAACATGATCTTTATTGAATGCGGGCAGCACCCCAGCTCACCCTTACATTTTGTATACACTGAGCTTCATACAATCTTTTGCATTTTCACATTCGTAACAACTTTAAACTAATGATTACTGACATTTAAATTCAAGTGGAAAAGCCAAACTACAAGCATTCTTTGTATATGCAATTCTTCAGGTTACACAAAGCCTACAAGCTATTCCACTCTTAAATATGCCTACTTCCAGGGAAAGGCTGCATAAGGTACATTTTATTAGATTATTCACAGCAGTAAAATCATACAAGAGCAGATCAGTCTCCTGCTGCGGTTGAGTAGCACCTGTTTTAAAATCCTTTCTGAAACAGTTCAGCTTGCTGCACCCTCTGAGCTTCAGCAGCAGTCCAGTGTGGCTCTCCCGGCTTAGGCATCCTGTAGGTGCCACCTTCCTACCATTTTAAGGATAGAGCCTGCCACGGTTAGAAGGCAAGTCCTCACCGTAGAAAACACATCGTAGAGCACGCATGCAGCCCGCACCCGGTGCACGCCAGTGCGAAAGGGACATGAATGACGCTTGTGGCTGACGGGACAACGAGAGTACTCCGGTCATCTCCTCTTGGCCAGAGGCGTGACGCAATGCAAGATGAACAGCGGACGTCTCCGCCTTTGAAGATGACACAGAGCATTGGAACCAAACAATCAGCTTGTGGAGATGCCAGATCCAGTTATACCTACAGATTCCTGTGTTCCTAAAATACACTTAATGCTGCCGAATTGTCACAATCACTTTTTCTTCCTACGATTTTATCTGAAAAAGAATATTAATCGAATCTCTGAGTGGGAGGACTATCTACAGAGGTTTTTTTTTTTTCAGATTCCTGAAGCTGCACAAGTCTCAGCAGCCTAGAAGTTACTGCAGTGACAGAAGATAAAGGGGGGGAATGTTTGACAGCTCACTGACCCCAGAGCACTGATGGGCACCGACCTGTCCTGACTTTCCCTGGCTTTCACACACACGCACAAAAGATCATTTGGGTTCAAACCCGTCCTGTGAAACTTCCTTTGCTCCAAAGCTGGTGTTTTAAACCAGTTCCAACATTGCCTTATCAAGTGCACCACCTCAACAGCAAATTTTCAAGACTGCTGTCCACTAAAAGGGATCACATCCAAAACGTGTATCTTCAAAGCCCAGTCTCTGCTTTCACCAACATTGATGCACACTCACATTTTCTATATTCAATGCCCCAGAACACCATTTTTGCACATGCTCTGAGGCGACTCAGCCTTAACCATGTAAAACATGTTGGTATTCATCTCCTACACCTCCCTGGAATTCACAAGCAGGTCTCCTCCTATTTCTCCCATCACAGGAGTTCATCCTTCACATACAAAGCATGTTCCTCTATGCCACAACTCGGTGCTTAGTGCATGGTATCCAAAAAAACAACTTAAATTCCTTCTTCTATTAGACTTTTCTCTAGCCCATTTTTCACACTTCCCAGGAGGTTAATAGACATGCAAATACCTATTAAATGTCTAAATGGGGGACCTCCTCATTCCTCTCCATTGAACCTGTTCTGATTCTGTAAAGCAAGTGTTCACCACCAGAACACACACGTGTATGATCCCCCACGTACCACGGGACAGCCAGTCCCACATATGGGTGGCGGGCAGGGCTGGAAGAGGGTCCTGAATTCCAGCTGCTGCTCCAGTGAAAAGTTTACACATCGCTGGCAGTCGCTAGACAAGTACTATGATTCCTTGTTCCCCTTCCTGAAAGGGAAGCTGAGCAGGCAATGAAAAGCTGCGATGGCAGTCTGAGGCAGAAGGAAGCACATCTAACACACAGTAAGGTGGTGGCAAATCCTCAGAAATGCAGGATTTAACTGTGGGCACCTCTCACTAGTTTCCCACTGGCTAAGCCTTGTCATTTCCTTGCTCAGCACAACAGCGGCCTGAATTCCACTTGGAGCCACATATCTTCCCTCATCCACTGCACAGTCAAGAAACAATTCAGAGTTCTGCATCACTGAAGAGAGAACCCTAAAAGTTCACAGCAGCAAATGCTCAGCAGCGTGCTGTCTACATCCTTTAATGCTGCACTTTTCGTTAACAGCCTCGGGGCGGCTCAGAAATCCTGATTTAAGAAGCCATAAACCTCTTCCATCTACAATTCTGGTAAGACGCTCGAGCCCAAACAAGTAGGTTTGTGACCCTGCCCGTTCTGCTGGGCCTTTGGCCTTACACACACTTCCTTCCTTTGAACTGTGATTCAGATTTCACATACTATTACCACTGTATTCCACCAACAGCACACACTGCAAGGATATCCTTCGAAGGGTCAGTAGACTCTGAGCAACGTTTCACATAAAAGCCTGTCAGTAGAATCTACACAAGCCAGGCTTCTTTTGAAATTACATGAAAGGGAAGAAAGGTGCTCGAGTTTCTGATCTCTTCTTGCTTTAAAATAGCACGGTGGTGCCTTGTATGGTGCAACATGCAGCAGCAATATTAAAAACTGATTTGAAAACAAAGTATTTCAGAGTTGCACTTCAATATCAAACTAGGAACCAGCTCAAGGGAAGGACCCAAGACGCCACTGTACGTGACCATGTCAGTTCAATGGTCCGCTACTGAAAAAATAGGGAAGAAAGGTGTAGAAGGTAATTAGTTTTATGGCTAAACAAGAATACTCAAAGCAACTTTGGATAGCTTGATTTTTTTGCAAAAAAATAAGAAAGCCAAAGAGGCAAGATTTACACCAATCCCTAGTGACTGGAGGTGGAGAGAGCAAGCCCTGATTTTGGGCACAAATATGTTCCAGGTGGGTTGCAGGCCTTTTATTTCTCCACTGAGAGGACCAACCACTCCTCCCAATGCCAAGGACAAAACCTGTCTCGTGACATTGCTGACTGTCAGGTATTCCTTCAAGAAGCCCTATCAGAAACACAGAAGCGCTGCTGACTTGTACCTTTACGCTGCCAGAATTCAGAATTTACGCTATTTACTGTTCTAACAATCACACCGACACCTAACCCCTCTACACATGATCTTTTGGTGTGCATAAAACAAATAAAATGACCAGGGAAAGTAATTTCTCAAAAGCAACACTGTAAAGCTGCATGAGCACAGTTCAGTCTGGCCACAGCGATGCTCTGAATTTACAATTTCAGACTGGGTAATTAAAATCCTGTCTTGTGCAAATATTTCTACCTTAATGTTATTAAGTTTTCACATACTCAGAGAGCAACAGAGGTGGATCTACTTAAAAGGTCTGGGATGCCACATGGGGAATTCCTCTGAAACGCCGTTAGATGTGACTGGGAACACTTCTCCAGCAATGCTGTTCAGCCTAAATACTCCAAGCAATTGGACAGCTGAAAACGACAATTAACGTATCACAAATAACATGCACGGACTGATAGATGTAACATTACCAGTATGCAAAAAATTAAACCGAAACAAATTAAGAACTCCAAACATGAAATTCAGATTGTTTATTGTAAACAGAAGAACTCTAGCACTCTGTCATACTGGCTGTGTCACATGCACCCAATTCCACACCAACTGCTTAAAATAGCACTTGCAAAAATTACAGTTATGTAATAATAACTTATGGTTTCTTACATAAACTAATTAACAAGCACTAAAATTGAATTACAGTGTATTCTAGGTAGTTTTTTATTGCTTGTAGACACTGCAGCTTTGGATTCATTAAGATGAACCCACTAGTATGCCTGAGTTTATCAAAATTTACTGCTATATCAAACTCAGAAACTGTAAAATGCTGGAGAACACTTAAAAGCAATTGAGTTGCTGGAAAACTACATGGGTTTCTGCATTCGGTCACAGAACTTGGAAAGTCTGCATTTTTCCCACCTCTGGAAAACGTGATTGGTGAGCATGTGTTAAATACACTGCCATTCCAATTTATTTATATAATTTGTTAAAATTAGAGTTGATAGTAATTCCATGAATATATATATCTATTTTTATACACGATAGAAGCCATTTCATTTTATTCACCATAAGATTGGTATGTTTAAATACTAAATCCCAAAATATATATTTTTTTAATATGTTGTCAAAACTTTTAATATACATAATACAAATACATTTTACTAAAGGAAAACTATAAACAAAAGTGAAATGCGAGAGGGTAAAAAGTCCATTTTATGTGAAGGATCCATGAAAAATGTGAACAGAGACACCTTTACTCTTTTTGCTTATACTACGTTCAATTTTTTTTTTTCTCCCCAGGCCCAAAAAAATGCTAGTGGCCTTCCCTGGCAACAGGTTACATCACAAACTGTCGACAAATTTATTAAAAAGGTGTTGAAACATGTACTGGTAACGTTTAAACCAACATTTAAATACACCGTATTTATTCAATTAGAAGAAACTCTCAGATAAATACAACTGAAGGCCCTTACCCTGATGAGCATTCATTTACTTTGGCTTCAGAGCCAGCGTTAAGAAGAAACACTGAATCAATGATAAGAAAAGCCCTATCGAATATACCAGGATTCTGACGTACGACAACACGCGCATCACATTGGGGCCTTACGTTCACGTTCTTTTAATAAGAAGCAAACTCTCAATAACACCCTTAATAAGCAGATTTTGTATCTTCAGTGCTTTGCATACTCTAACCTGTCCGAATAATTACAATCAACTATATGTATTAAACAGGTAGGAGAATTTAGTAATTAGTAAGGTGCTCCCTTACCTTCTTCTGTCTGGGGGCTGTCCCAAGCACAAGAGCACTCTGCAGAAGTCAGTCAGCTTGGTGAAGTTTAGGCACCATCTACTGTTTTACCATTTTATTCAATTATGGGATATATACACATAGATAGTATTTTCAGCATAATTCTTGATCCTTCTGGATTTTGCGCAGCCTTCTGAGAAGTAGGAGCAAACATTTTGTGATGTAACCTGAACCACTGTCCCACGTGCCGCCCTGACGGACAGGTAGGACCCACACAGATACATCAGGACAATGATGTATCTGATTCACTACGGGGCCCACACTTGACATCTACCCCTTCTTGAGTCAAGAACTAGCGCGTGCTTAAAGTTATCTGCACTAGTAAGTACTTTGCTGGACCGAGACCTAACATAACAAATGAGGCAAAACCAACGGAGCTCTCCATCAGTACGTGTGCAGCTGAAAACAAAGAATGACACCAACGGGAAGAATTCACAGTGATTCTGAAAAACCAAATAGGATGTTGAAAGTAGCAAGAGACAGGGACCACACTTTCAATAACAAAAATAAGATGCACTATTAAAGTGTTTCCAGCATTTTACTAGTTTTAATATAAAATGTCCCCAAATTTGTATAGAAATATTAAAATCATGCCCATATCTTCAATTATTCTCATTAAGACAATTCTCTCACTTACTAGTGTGTTGTCAAATTTCCTTTCCCCTCCCTCCCCACTGGTCTTCATAAAACTTAAATAGAAAATATGTTGGTTGCATTAAGGATCAATTAAAAAAGTATCATTCAACACGTCATTTCAAAAAAATGTGAAAGTCTCTATTTTTACGAAAAATTCTTGACCCCATCCCAGAAAAGACCTACTTTTCTCAGCCCCTCCAGCCCCCAGTAAGATAATTACTGGGGTATTAAATGGTGTTCTTCAGGAGTAACAAGGATATTTCAATTTTGTTTGCTCTGGAGGGTTCTTTTATCAAAATGAAAATTTGAAGGGATGTACTATTTTAAAAATATACTGCATCTACAAGTTTTTTTATTATTGTTGTTTAAGCTGATTTTGGTTTTCAACAGGTTGTCTGTAATATAAATGACACATGACCACAACTGATTTTTATACTCTCTATCCCTACACACAGCTAATGTCAAATGAACCAAGAAGGAATTCAGGACTTTCATAACAGACAGAACCATTCATCTTAATGATCTTTAATAATTTTGTTCATCATGAAGTCCCCTGAAACCATGTCAGTACTGATCATTTGCATTTCTTCATCCATCAGGGTTCTTCACAGTTTTGCTGCCATGAAATTGATATGTGGTTTCACCAGTGGGAAGAGTGGCAGACTGCGCTTGAATTCTGTCATATTTTCAATCACGCTTGGCTGCAAAGAAGCGGACGCAAGAAAAAGTCTGCTCAGTATCTTGAATCAGAAAAGTGAGAAATACCTCGTTTTTCACTTCAACTTTTGCTACAGCTGCACACGAAGACATCTCCAGCACATTGCTTTTTTCTACAATATCAGTGATTTATATTTCATGATTACAGGATCACCCAAAATACAGTGTTATGTGTTATGAAATAAATAGTTTCATATTTACTCTAGGTAATTTAAAACCAGCTATAACGCAGTAATTACATTACTAATAATGGCAGGAACTTTAGTAATGGCAGAGCTTGTCTCTTCCTTCTACCTGAGAACATCCCACCCATCCTTTGAAAATCAGAGATAAGATCATAAAACCAATAGCAATTCCATAAGCTACTATTTTTAGTTGCAGTAACAACTTAACTTCAGTATTTCACAGTCAGTCATAATGGCTAATACATCCACATATAATTCATGCAGAAACTTCTATCCATTCTGACTATTTCACCTATAAGGACTGAGTAATAACACAGATCTATTACAGCATTGCCAAAAGTTAATTATCTCTTGGGACAAACATTACCATCCTTCAAGAAAATTAATTTAAGGTCCAGAAAGAGGGCAGTGCTGTCATATCCAACCACACAGTGAAACCTTTAATACCTGTATGCACAGAACTTGTCAAATTGCTTCCTCACAGGTTACACATTGACAGGAAAGTGCATTAATAATTTAGGCTTTAGGGTAATGAGCAGATGGTTGGGTTTGTTGTTGGTTTCAGGTTGCAATCTTTGTTTAGCAAAGATAAATTTGTTGATGCATATGCATCTTTCTCTTAGCACCCGATACATCCAATCATGTACAATCAGTATTTTCAGAAAATAATCATCTGTATTTTAGTCCCTAGTGTAGATACTCAGTATACTACAACTATTGGCTTTCATTTCAATGGAGTAGAGGGAGAAAGGTGACAAAAGTAACAGGACAGACTGCTGAGGATCAGGAAAAATCCCCGTTGTTGCTGAGGATGAACAATACATGTGGTAAACAGCATGAATTTCAAACAGTTTGTTTCTCCCTATAAGCTCGTATTTGATGATACTGAAACTCCCTATTAAGAATACAGCCTGGGATTTTGTATGTATGGTTTCTTTTTACCTGTGGTAGTGGTGGTGCTGGTGCCAGGTTCACATCGTTTTGGCATGGAAATTCTCCAACAACAGGGCCTATTTAACATCATCAAAATCAATTCAGGACCATCATCTAATCAGTACCTTTTACATAATAAACTCTTTTCTCTTATAAGACAGGTATCTATATACAGCACAGATTATCAATTTTAAAGTATCGCTAAGTAAGATTTTCTGAACGTTTTGCTTTTATACTCGATGGCTGCCTAGAAAAGCCAAGAGCTTGATCCATGATTTGACTTGAGAACATGTGCTGAGGCAGTGGCTTTTATTAATTTTACTTACACATAAAGAGAACACAGAAATAAAAATTGCTAATCTACTGGTCAATGAGTACTTAAAACTGTTTTCCAGTATAAATGATGAAAACAGTAGTAAATGCCAGTGGTATATGCAACAACAGCACATCTCTTTGTAAGGACATGCCTTTGGAGACGTCAGGGTTACTCCACGTACCAAAATTCTGGATAGCAACCTCAAGTCTTCCCTGCTTGTCACCATGCATGCCCTACTCCAGTCCCCGCAAACTTCTTCCTGCATCCAATCCACTTGTCCGTAAGAACTTCTACTGTTAAATTCCTTAGACTTCCCTTCTGCCTCCATACTCTTATTTCAACCCAAACTTCCACACCCTGGGAGTTCAAGTGCTTCCCCCTCCTAAAATCCCAGATCTCTACTCTACTGCTTCAGATTCTTTTCCACTCTCCAAGAAAATGGTGTGTCTGCCTCCAGGAGGAAGGGATGTTCTCTGGGAAGCTTTTTAGCCTTCCTCACTTGTGCTACTCCGTGGAGGATGGGCACCTGCACTTGGAAGAATGCTCATTTGGACTCACGGGAAATGCATTGAAGCCCCAATTTCTCTTTCACAGCAGAAGAGAGGCCACATACCAGATTAAATTTGACTGGGGTGTATGTGGAAAGAACACCTTTCTACCATCTCTGTAGGAGTAACCACTTGCTAGGTTGTCTCCCATGCTCACCCTTGTCTTAGGAAGACACCACTCCAAGCAAACAATAAACCATTCTACATTACTACATTTTTTAAAGTTTTCTCTAGATATGAACAATATTAAATCTATTTCTATTTAGCAATGATTCGTCATGAAAACTGGAAAGATACTTGGAAGCCAGTCTTCCTTACTTGGCCACAGAGTTAGAATTTCCATGGCACCATAAAGATCAATCATTCTGAGACTGGATGGAGTTTCATGACAGGCACACAACTATCTGCTCCTTTCTGTTCTACAGACAAGCCTTTAATGTTGTTGATTTTGCAACCAGTCACATGTTGGAATTTAAGTCCAGTGAAAATTCGGCACAAAACAACAAGAAGTTTTTCCTCTCTATTTATATTAACCAGAAACACTTTTTATCTTTTCCTTCTTGAATTCTGAAATGGAACAACGCAGTTTACAATGCACAGCTGATCTAGATTATCTGATAATAAAACCTAAATAAATTTTGACTTTCTCAAGTTTAAATATAACATTTGATATTCCCAGAGAGTTTTGGGTTTTGTTTTGGTCTCGGGTTGCTTTTCTTGTTTGGTTGGTTTTTTCCTTTGAGAGTGCCTGAATAAAACTGTGGACATTCATTGCTTGTCAGGGGAGAAAAAAACCAAACCAACCCAACCCACATTGTACTGATACCTGCAAATCCTAATTTTGTTTTCCCCTGTAAGACTACTACAGTTTTATGTTTGTTTTAAAATACCCTGATGAAAAAAAAAGATGGGCTAATTTAAGATTGTTTTAGTATCAATATAGAATCATAGAATCA
>NW_010262941.1:0-215 GCF_000690775.1 Eurypyga helias
GAGAAGGGGGGGAGGCAGCAGGGGGGCAGAACTGCCAGCACAGCTTTTTCTGCCACTGCCCTGACCTACCTTGGGTCCCATGAGCCCTTCCTTCCCGGGGATGCCCGGTGGTCCTGACAGACCCAGCTCTCCCTGGGGGGACAAAGCAGACGTCTGTCAGCCATTGGCCATGCTCCTCCATCCCTGCCCGGTGCCAGCGCGGTGCTTACCGGCTC
>NW_010262941.1:333-701 GCF_000690775.1 Eurypyga helias
CCCCCACCCCCCTGCCGTGGGCCCGACCTCCGGCTTCAGCTGCCTCCCTGCTCCCCCCGGCTGGCAGAGGGCATCCAAAGGGCCGCAGCCTCCAGGCACCGTCCGGGCTCCTGCGGCACCCCGTGGGCACCCACTCACCTTCTCGCCCTTGTCCCCATCGAGGCCGCAGGCGCCTTTCATGCCCCGGTCACCCTGCGAGGATGAGGAGGGGAGTCAGGGCCATGCCAGGCCCTGGCTGGGAGAGCACCAGCAGTCTGAGGGACCAACCCACCTTGGGACCGCGCATGCCCAGGGGTCCCATGTCCCCCTTCTCTCCCCGGGCTCCGGGGATCCCATCGCGGCCAGGCTGGCCCTGTGGGACAGCACAC
>NW_010262941.1:718-2222 GCF_000690775.1 Eurypyga helias
GTGCGGAGGGGTGGCACCAGCACCGAGACATGGCTCCTCACCGGCTCACCGGGCTCTCCCGATGCTCCAACCTCTCCCTGGAGAAGGCAAAGGGATTGGTCAGGGCCAGCTGAATGCTCCCAGCACCCTTTAGCACCTCTGGCAGTGGGGGTGCCCAGCTCCTCACCTTCTGCCCGCCAGGACCACGTGCCCCGGGGAAGCCCATGGAGCCCTTCTCACCTTGATCGCCCCTCGCCCCCTGAAAGCAGAAATCTGGATTGACCCAGGGCAGGAGGGAGAGCTCTGGCCAAGGCGTGGCCACGGTGGCCTTCAAAGCCGGCTCTGGCAGCTCCCCTTGCTGGGGTGCTGAGCACCATGCCAGGGTGCCCAGCACCACCACATAGGGATGCCACCGTGCCCTGGTCCCTCTGTCCATTGCCCCATCTGCAGCCCTCTGTTGTCCCCAACCCTGCACCCCCCAGCCCCACACCTTCTCTCCAGGCATGCCTTGCTCCCCCTTGTCCCCTTTGTCCCCTTCCATGCCCTTCAGGCCACGGTCTCCCTGCAAAGGGGGAAACACAGGGAGGGATTAGGAAAGGGGGAGACACTCAGGCACACATCAGGGTGGGGAAGACAGATGACCCCCTGAGATGGGGACACGGGTGAAGAGGAGGCGACAACATGCTCTCTGAGGGAGGGTCCCTCGGCAGCGAGACACCCCTCCAGTTATTCTGGCAGGTAGAGGGGGCTGTCCTGTGCCACTCAGGGAAGGGTGGTGTAGGATCAAGCCCATAGGGCCAGGAGCAGGGCAGGCAGGGCCTTGGGAGAGGGATGCACAGGAGAGCCCCTGCCCACCAGGACAAGAGGGACGATGCAGAGGGGGATGGGGAGGATGGGGACACCTCTTACCGGCTCCCCCTTGGTGCCCCGTGCTCCAGCAGGCCCCTCCACCACCACAGTATCGCCCTGCACACCCGAAGGAGAGAGGTGGACGTGAGCTGGGGGGGTCAGTGCTGCTGCCCTTCCTCCTGCTGCCCCCCACCCTGGGGACTCACCTTGTCTCCTTTGGGCCCCGAGGGCCCAACATCTCCCTGCAAGGAAGGGGAGATGGTGAGGTGTTGCCAAGAATGCATGGTGGGGAGCGGGCAGCACCTCCCCAGGGACCCCAATCCCTGGGCACAACAATCCCTGGGGGTACGTTGTTCGCCCCTACCCCATCTGCCCATCCCTCAAGGTCCCTTACCTTGTCCCCGCGCTCCCCCCGGTTCCCAGGCAAGCCCTGCAGGAGAGAGGAGAGGGGTGGTCAGGGAGGGGTCCGTCTGGGGGTGCAGCTGGGGGTGAGGGTATTTACCGCCGGCCCGCGGTCCCCTTCTGACCCCGGGCGCCCGTCTTCACCCTGTGAGAAGAAAGGGATGGGAAAAGGGCATCTGGGATGGGGGCACCCCCAGCATCACCCCAACCTGGGGATAGGCATGGTGCTTGCTTCCTGTCCCCTTGAGGTTGTGCTGTGGGATTTGCTGTCCCC
>NW_010262941.1:2791-3569 GCF_000690775.1 Eurypyga helias
GAGGAGGCGGAGCGGAGCCTGCACCCCCAGGGATGCTGTGCACTGAAGCCCCATACTTACGGCCGGCCCTGGAGGTCCCGCAGGTCCTGGTGGTCCGGAGGTGCCGTCTCTCCCGGGAAAGCCGATCAAACCCTGGCAGGGAAATACCAGTGAGCGGGCAGGGACCATGTCCGGGTGCTGGAGAGGCTTGCAAGGACCCTGCTGGTGCTGCCTAGGGGTCCGGGGTCACCCAGACCCAGTGGAGGGGAGCACTGGCCATAGCCTTTACCCTCTCTCCCGGGGGACCTGGGGGGCCAGGCTGCCCACTGTCCCCTCTCAGGCCAGGCTGTCCCGGTGTCCCAGCGATGCCCGCTAAGCCCGGGGGTCCCGGTGGTCCTGGCAAGCCGATGTCACCCTGGAGTAGGGAGGAAAAAGATGGGGTCCGTGAAAACAGCCCCTTGGGACCGTGCTTCTCCCTCAGCCAGCCAAGCCAGGGTAGCACCCAGACACTGGGGACATGGTGAGAGTGGGGGTGACATGGGGACAAGTGTTACCTTCAAGCCTGGAGGCCCGTCCTGTCCTGGTGGTCCCTGCACACCGACCCCTGGCGATCCCTGCGTGGTGACAGAGTACACGGTGCATCACCCAGCTGCCAGTCACAGGGTGCTGGGGGCACCGTGCCACCCCGAACAGCCCCCCAGGGCTGGGAAGCACCCCACATGGCTGGGAACAGGAGACACTTACCTTCTCCCCTTTGGCTCCGGAGGACCCCTTGGCTCCCTGTAAAGACACCAAGCCA
>NW_010262941.1:4256-4497 GCF_000690775.1 Eurypyga helias
CCACTGGCCCTCCAAGCAGCACTCCCCTTCTCGCCCTTGGGGCCTGGCAACCCTCGGTCACCCTTGGAGCCCTGCCAGGGGGACAGCAGTGATGGGGAGGGGGTGGCCACAGGGTTGGCTCACCCCCAGAAGGCAGGAGGGTAAAGGTTAACGGGGGGGTGAGGTTAATGGGGCCAACTCACAGGTTCTCCCAGCAGCCCACCCTCCAGCAGCGCCGGCTCACCCTGCAGCGACACGCGGG
>NW_010262941.1:4707-6088 GCF_000690775.1 Eurypyga helias
TTTATCCTGGCCCAGGAATGCTGGGAAGCTCCCGGCTCTGCACTCACCTGCCCTGGGGCTCCTGCATCCCCTGGCTCTCCCTTGGGACCAGCAGGTCCTGAGGGTCCCGGCATGCCCTGGCACAAGCAGCACAGACCTCAGCCACAGACACCCCAGGCTGAGCCCCATAAGGGTCCCAATGGGACAGGACGGGGAGGGCAGCAACCTACCATCTTTCCAGGCATCCCCGCCTCGCCGTCCTTCCCTGGCACGCCATCCCTGCCCGGCACGCCTGGCTTCCCACTCTCCCCCTGCAGGCAGTAAGAGCGGGGTTGGGGCATGGGGGTCCCACAGCCCTCCAGGCAGCCCCCAGCATCCACAGCAATGGCAGCCAGGCCAGGGGGAGGGGGGAAAAATTGTCCTGGCAGCCCGGGGACACCCGGTGGGCCCTGCAAGGGGACACCAGCACAAATCAAATGGCAGCCTGGGCACCAGAAACAGCCAAGGGTCAGGTTGAGGGGCTGCAAGCACCTACCCCTGGGCCAGGAGGGCCAGAGGGGCCAGGCAGCCCCATGCTGCCCTGGGGACCGGGCAAGCCCTGCAATGGAGAGAGCCACGTCAGAGAGGGGACGGCACGCTGCCCCGGCAGAGCTGGGACTCAGCTGTCCCACGGGAAGGTGCATGGTGGCAGGGCCAGCTGGCTGGGGGGGGGGAGAAGGATGGGTTTTGGGGGGGCAGGGGGTGCATGAGTGCTCACCCGGATGCCGGAACCAGGTTCCCCCGGATCGCCCTGTGAAGAGAACTGTGTCAGTCCTGTCCCCCCGACACACTGGTCAACGTGGTCACGGCCACATCCCCACGCCAGGAGAGGGACCAGCTCCAAATGTCCCAGAAAGGGGTCCTCCCTCCAGCCCCCAAATCTGGCAAGGCACTGCTTTCCCCTGCCAGGTCGAACATGCCAATGACAATGCCGATACCGTACCTTGGTGCCAGCTGGGCCCTGGGTACCCGGTGGGCCAGCACTGCCCTGCAGGGGACAAGGGGACATTAAGTTGGGATGGTGCTTGCTGGTTACACAGGACAGGGAGGGGGCAGTTTGGTCCCACCACTGCCACCCCTCCCTGCTCCCTGGGTGAATGCCTGCACTGGCTGATGTCCCCCTTGCATGACAGTGCCCTGCACGTGGCGCAGGGTGGCTCCTTACCGGGGGTCCTGGGGGTCCCGGGTCTCCCTGGCTGCCCTGAAGGGAGGAAGAGACAGGGTCATTGCAGGGATGGGTTTCCCCAGTGGGTGCGTGGGGGTGGAGAGGAGACCCAGACAGCGTGGTGGCTCTGGTAAGCACCCACGCCAAGCGAGGACAAGGCTGCCCAGCTCCTGGCATGACACCTGGGGCCCAGCACCC
>NW_010262942.1:0-7931 GCF_000690775.1 Eurypyga helias
GTCACCCTGGGCCAGGCTCGGGGTGGGTGGAAACACGGGAGGCGACAACCCGCACCCCCGGTGGGGGGGGACGGGGAGCGCTGCCGGCGCAGCCCCGCGAGGTCCGGGCTCCTCCAAGGCCTTTTAGCGGTTCGGACAACGTGGCCCAGGTGCTGTGGGCTTTGCCCATCCTGAGGGATGGGAGCGGGGGTTGCTGACAGCATGCCCAAGTCCCTGGTGCACCAGTTTGCTTTTGGGTTCTGGTGGGTTCTGGGGGAGATGGGAGCCAGCCAAGGTGGTTCAGGCACACTGTGGGCCATGTATTCCCTCCACAGATTTTGCTAGAAACGTGTGGGTTTGAGGACAGTAAAATTAGTCTCATCCTGTCTGAGGTGAGGCGGCAGTCGCAGCGACTCGGCGCGGGGTGTCAGGAGCCCGCTGGCATGATGCAGGACTCCTCCGGGGTACGCGCACCCTAACCTCAGATTAACGCCTTAGCGTGGTGTTTTCTGAGGCCCTGGAGCTTGCAGGGCCCAGAGCCAGAGCAAATCCTGTTCTCTTTCCCCACGGGGAACGTACTTCTTTTTTAGCCTAGAACAAGAGACCTGCAGCCTTGGCCTGCTCGCTTCACCCTTCGCGCGGTAGCTGTGTGGGTTTGGGATTCATGATCCAGTTGCTGTTGTCAGAGGAACGGTTTGCAGATTCTTCCTGTCTCGTGTGAGAGAGACAGGCTCTTGCAGCACGTGTAATCTGGCTCTCGGGGAGGGGATGAAACGGTGCTGCTAGGAAAGGAAGCTGCTCTCAAAACAGACTTGCAGCTCCCTCGGGCTCATCTTGCCGGTGGAGCAGGATGTGTGGGCTGGAGGTGGTTCCTCCTTTGGTGACTCAGCCGCACGCTGCAGTGTGTCCCCAGCACCATCCAGCTGCTCCCGCCTGTGCCTGCAATAATCCTGCCCCCGTGGGCGGCCGTCGTGGTGGAGGGAACAGCGTCC
Source organism: Eurypyga helias (assembly GCF_000690775.1). NCBI lineage: Eukaryota > Metazoa > Chordata > Aves > Eurypygiformes > Eurypygidae > Eurypyga > Eurypyga helias. The sequence goes on from NW_010262942.1 coordinate 972, forward strand.
TGCCCCTGCACGCTCCGGGCGCGTTGGCTGCAGAGAATGAGCGAGATGCGCTGAGGGAGGTCATACGGGCTGGCGCTGGGGGGTTTGTCATCGTTGGGGGTGGATGGGGAGGTTACTGTGCCCTGGCCAGCCTCTAACCCGTCTCTGCAGTGTTTCTTGTCACTCTGAGGCAGAACAAGCAGGGAGAGAGAGTTAGCTAAGGTGGTTCAGGGACTGATTGTCACAAGTGAATGCAGTGGGAGAGTCTTGAAAGACTGAGCCCCGAGTGAAACTCCAGAAGGAGCACTGGGATGGGTGTGCTTTGGAAAACAGCCCTGCCAGGCCCTGCAGAAACCCGCTGCAGGGCGGCTGGGAGGCAGCCAAGACCGCAGCCCGGCAGAGGTGAAGCTGGTCCCTTTCACTTGCCCGTTGTGCACAGCGACACTGTGGCTTTCACAGCTTCGTGGCATTTCTCCAGCGGAGTGGGGCTCACTGGAACAGTGCAGGAAGCTCTGGGTGAATGGACTTTTGTGGCCAGGCCGCTTTGACAGCACCGTGGGCTCCGTCTGTTCTGGGCTGTGGTGGGGAGCATGGGAAGGGACCGAATCTCCTCTGACTGCCCTCTGAACAGCTCTGGTTTTGTCCCCTAGAGAGGAAGCGGTTTTACCAGAACGTGAGCATCTCGCAAGGAGAAGGTGAGTACAGCTGACGGGACGGGACGGAGGGGCTGGCTCCCGGGAGGGGCATTATCCCCTCCACTGCTTCAGCCAGCACGTAGCACCCCCACGACCCAGGCTGTGCGAGTGGGGTGCTTGTCACCAGCCTGCTGTGCCCTTTCCTCATCCATAGCGAAGCCGTGTGGTGGGAAAAAGTGTCCGAGACCAAGAATATCCAAATAATGGTGGGAAACTTGAGTATCCTTGGCCTCGTGTTCCCATCAGCCCCAGCTCTGAATCTGCTCCTGCTGTGGGGTTGTCTGTTGTTCCTTAGTGCCTGCTCCTCTTTGATTCCCCAGGATTTCTACTCTGATTCCCCAGGAGGCTTTGAAATAAACCTGGACCACCGAAAGCTGAAAACGCCGCAGGCCAAGCTCTTCACCGTCCCCAGTGAGGCCTTGGCCATTGCAGTGGCGACAGAATGGGACTCCCAGAAAGACACCATCAAGTTCTACACTATGCATCTGGTGAGTGCAGCAGGTTGGGATGCTGAGGCCCGGGCAGGGCAGGATGCAGCGTGCCCGGAGCGGTCAGGTCAAGGAAGTCAGATAAAAGACAGGGAATCAAAATGCCAGAGGGTAAAGGTGGGTTTGCCAGACCGCTGCCACCTGGTGAGGGCTTTCCCAGCTGGCAGAATGGATTCCAGAGCAAGGGTTGAAAATCCCTTTGTGGTGTAAGCCTTGCACCGGGATGGATGAGATGGGGACACTGAGAACGGTTCTTCCCGCATCCTGCCTCCCCAGCTCTCCTGTGTACACGCCGTAGAATTGGCGTGGCTGGGTCTAACACAGGGTGGTTGTGTAGACACGAGTACGGTTTCCAAACGCAGAACACTGAGAGAGCAGGTTGTCCTAATGCTCATGGAGACGAGGACCAGAGGTCAGGACTTCTGCTGGATGCTGGGGAGAACCTTGCAGTTGTGAGGGTGGGTAGATACTGTGTGACTGTCTGGGGGGGATCTGTGTCACTGGGGGGACTTGAGAAGGGACAGTGTTATTGGAGATAGTGAGGGGCAGGAGGAAACGAGCTCTGGAGCAGCCTGTGAGCCTTCTTCCTTGGTGCTTGATGGTCCTGCTTCTGAGGTTTCTGAAACCACGGGGAGAATTCCTATTACACAAGCCATGTTGTGGCCCTGCACCCTCTTTAGCTGCGCCCCTCGGTTCTCTGCTGTGAATTCCTCTGCTTCTTCTTGGCTTTGTACAATGGCAGTTGCTGCTTCCCCAGATCTTGAATAACGGTGGTTTAAACTTCCTTTATCCCGCAGACCACGCTGTGCAACACGGCGCTGGACAATCCCACGCAGCGCAGCAAAATGCAGCTGATCCGTGCGGCTGTGAAGTTCCTGGAGACTGACACTGTCTGGTACGAGATGGGGAGCTGCTGGCACGGAGGGGAAGTTCTCCCGTCGCAGTGTGGGTTTAGGAAAGGTGGTTGGGGGAAGGAGGGAAGATAACTGCCCTAACCCCGTCACAGCAGGGCTCTGGTCTGTCCTGGGTTTTCCTGAGGGTTTGAATTAGTTTAGGCCAGTCCCATGTCTGCAAACCTGGTGGAAGTCTGTGCATGCAAAGGGCGTAGGTATGATGGAAAACAGGGATCTGGCCCTCTGTTCAACTCTGGTTTGGCCATCTCCGTGCTGGGAAGAGCTGGAGCAGCAGAAAGTGAAGATCTCCCTGGGGAGAAGAAAACGTCTTTGCAATCCCTGGGGGAATCTGTCAGCCCAGCCCTGGTACTCCATGGCACACAGGCAGCTCAGATTACTTGCACCAGTAGCAGAATTCCCTTCATTCCTTAAAGTCCCTGTGGGCTGCAGGATCAAGCCTGTTCGTGTCCAGGCTCCCGTCTCACAGTCCCAGCCTCTGAGGTGTCCACTGGCAGCTCAGCTCCGGTGGGGAGAGGGGAACAGGATTCCCCCATCTCACGGCCTCTCTGGCTGTGCTCAGGGAGGCAGCCAGGAGGGATGAGCTGAGCCACAGGGCATGGTGAGTCAGGAGTGGCCCCATACAGAGTTCCCCTGGGATATGTCCCCTGCTCCAACCCCTAAATCCAGCTGCATCCTGTGGCTGGTGTGGGGCTGCCAGCAATTTTCTGTGGGTGGGTTTGCTGCTTCATTTTGGATTGTCCTTCCTAGAACAACAAAAAGCTCTGAATGTGGGGAAAAGCGAGGGGATTGTTGCCCGTCACTGCTGCTGCCTGGGTGGACAGTAGGCCCTTGCTGTGGTCTGGGGAGGGGGCAGCGTCCTTCCCAGCGGTCTGGGAGTGAACATGCAGTGTGGTTTTGTTCCGCAATGTCCCAGTTATCGTGTGGAGGAGCCGGCTGCCTTGGCAGAGCTGCAGAGGAGTGAATGGGATCCCATTGTCGCCTGGGCTGAGAAGAGGTAAAAGCTCAAAGATGTTTCTGCCTGCTCCTGCGCGGCTGAGGCCAGGAGCTCTGGTGCTTGTGGCTGTCGGAGCTGCAAGCTTCCCGAGCCCTGTGCTTTCCTAAGGGGCTGGCTGATCATTCCAGGTACAACGTGGCAATTGGCTCCTCAACCAGCATCCTGGGGCCGAACATCCCAGCCAGCACCAAGGAGACCTTCGTCAGCCATCTGGCGTCCTACAACATGTGGGCCCTGCAAGGTGAGAGGGGCTGCGCCGGGGACCCCTCCGCTCAGGCGGTTCCTCTCCACGGGGCAGAATAGTGACTGGGATGGGTTTTTCTCTCCTGCTGAGATAATCAGAGTGTTGAGGTTCATGTTTTAAGCCTCCAGACCAGACTCTTAGCTGTATTTGTTAAGGGTAGGGACTGTCCCTTTAGTGCCAGTTTGGGGTGGGCTGGCCTGCGAGCTGTTTACTCTACCCCAGCACAGAAAACTTCTTTAATGCCCAACTCTATAGTGACTTAGTCCCCAGCTTTGTTACCAGGAAAAGAGATGGGCTTTAGCACTGAGTGTCTGTGGTTCTGTGTGCTGTCCTCACTCCTTCACCTTTATAGCCCACTTGATCTTGCCTTGTACTGCTGAGTGACACCTAAAGACAGGGAATGAAGTAACGTTTGCTTTGCTGAAGTCCTCAAATGCAGAGTGGAACGAGCAGCAGTTAAACCCTCACAAGACACTAGCTGAGAAGTATCGGGGACAGGATTCCTGGGACGGGACTTCCAAAGCCTTCCCATTATCCCTGTAAAGATATGCTTTGATGAATCACCCCTTCATGGTTTGGAATACGGTGGGGAGGGGCAGTCTCTGGGCAGCTAAGTCAACTTCAGACCTGAAATTCAAGCTCTGGCCCAGACTGGTAGCGCTGGACGAGTCGGGGCTTTCGTTCCTCCCTTAGACCCTGTCCCTGCACAGGCACCTCCGTTTCCTGTCAGCTGGAGCTGGACCACGGGTGCCCAGCAGCTCAGAGTTTTGAGCCCTTTCCTTCTCTCCCTGGGTGTGCAGCTCTGGGGAATTTGCTCCAGTCCCTCAGCTGCCAGTCACTCGCTCTCCTCCTCTGAAGGTCTTGAAAACCAGGAGCTGCTGGTCTGGCAGGAAAGAGCTCTGCTGCTTCATCTGAGCTGGAGGGGGGACTCTTTCCACGGGCAGGGAGTGAAAGGACAAGGGGTGATGGGTTTAAATGGAAAGAGGGAGATGGAGATTGGACATCAGGAAGGAATTCTTCCCAGAGAGGCTCAGGAGGCACTGGGACAGGTTGCCCAGAGAAGCTGTGGATGCCCCATCCCTGGAAGTGACCAAGGCCAGGCTGGATGAGGCTTGGATCAACCTGGTCTAGTGGAAGGTGTCCCTGCCCATGGCAGGGGGTGGCACTGGGGGGGCTTTAAGGTCCCTTCCCACCCAAACCACCCTGTGATATGATCAGCTGAGCCCGGCAGCAGTGTCATGCCGACACAGCTCCCCCAGGGCACAGCACACACCATGCACATGTGCACAGGATTTTTCTAGGAGTGGTTAGAGATGGGGTCAGCTCTTTTAGCACCGAATGGGTTTCAAGTCCCTTTCATCCTGGGCTTCCATCTGAGCCCCAGAATACTCCAGCCTGGATACATATCTCTTCCCTTTGCAGAGGGCAGGTTTGGGGCAGAATAAAAGGAGGCAGTTCCTAAGGTGTAGCCTTTGTCACTGCAGTGACGGTGGCCAGAATAGCGCTTTGTGCCTGCTGTTAACTGCAGATCTGATGCTGAAGTGCCCAGATGCAAGTGGGAGGCATCTCTGTCCCTGAGGAGATACCACACTCTGGCTGTCTCTTCAGAGGATGTGAAGATGCTGCTGTAATGCTGCAGAAAACAACCATGAATCTTGTTTGTTTTGGGTTATTCCCTTCCAGGTATAGAATATGTAATCACCCAGCTGAAATCTCTGATTCTGTCCATGGGTCTGATTGACAGGCACATTACAGTCGAGAAAGCAGTGCTTCTGTCTCGCCTGGAGGAAGAATACCAGGTAAATTATCTTACAGAACAGCCCTATAATTCAAATAGCAATAATCTCAGCATGACAAATGCATCTCCCACCACAAAATAACTGGCAAGGGAAATGCCTGCTATTGCAGGAAAGGTTCCACTCTGCCAGCCTCCCCATGTGAGAGAGTTTGGAGTGCGCTGCTGTAGAGGAACATCATGGGTGCAACAGCCCAGAGTGCTCCCGGGGCTGCCAGTTTCTTTTCACAGCACCCAGATGGCTGCTTTTCTCCCTCTCGGAAGCGCAAAGTCGTGTCTGGCTTCTTTTGCTGTGGGTTATCCAGCCAGGAGGCCTTGTAGACACCAAGCTAAAAACTTGCTTGCTGGGAAGTGAAGTTCTTCCTGACCCAAAAGTGGCTGAAGCTAATGGGAGTCTTTTCATCCTCCCTTTAAGGGACTTTGCCACAGACCCTGGCGCAGATGAAGCGTGTCCTTTCACCAAACCCTTTCACCCCACCCAAACAGCTCCTGGTGGGGTTGCCCGTGTTTCACAGCCATGGAAAGGGAGGCCGAGGGTTGCTGAGCAGCTCTACGTATAATCCAGTTCTGAACTGACCCGTGTTTCTCCTCCAGATTCAGCGGTGGGGCAACGTGGAGTGGGCCCACGACTACGATCTGTGCGAGCTGCGTGCCCGCGCGGCAGCTGGGACTCTCTTTGTTCACCTTTGTTCGGAGAGCTCGACTGTAAAACACAAGCTGCTGCAGGACTGAGGCTGCCAGGCCGGGCACAGGAGGAGAGCGCCCAGCTGGGAACCGCTGGCGTGAGCTGGTGGACGGTAACCACCCTCCTGCCGCCACGGCTGGCCCAGGATCAGCCTTGTGCCGAGGAACTGCGACCCTGTGGGCAGCTCCTCGCTCGGGCTGCCTGCTGCAGCGCTCAGCTCAGGAGGAGGAAGGGTCAAGGTGAGCTTCCTCTGCATCCCCGAGAGAGCAGCTCAGTCCCTTACCAGTGTCTGTAACTCATCAGAGGAGCTCCCACGGAAGAAACCGCTTCCTGGGCAGGGCGCGGCACAGACATTCCCGGCATATGCCGCACGTCTTCATAGCTGCCAGCTCCTGACACACACACGTTATGGGAAGCTGAAAACAGACTCCATTGCATCTGTTCTTCGTCCCTCGGCGTGCCTGCATGTAACACCAGGGTCTCTCTGCTTGATTAAAGGCACGCCCCTGCTAGATCCTGAAAGCTGATGCTGCTGAGTATTTCTTTGTTTTAATCCCCAAACCGTGGTGGAGGTGGGGAGCTGCCAGGCTCCAGGCAGGTGTTGGGATGGCTGCAGGCAGAAGAAACCGCGGAGCAGAGCTGAGCAGACGCTAACTACCTGCGCATCTCAGAGCCTCTCCGTGCTGGGTGCCCTGTCCTTGCTGCCGAGGAGGCACAGGGAGCTGACTCTGCAGTCCTGGAGCAAGAAGGGGGGGAAGGCTGGGCTCCTGCCATCTTCAAAAGCACAGGGTACCATGAGCTAAATCTGTGCGTGACAGGCAGCACCGGCCACGGGGCTTGCAGCGAGACCTGGTCTCTCCCACGGGTGCCTATGCAGCCACCCTCTCATTTAACCTTCCCACCTTTCTCCTTGCTGCCTGCCTCGAGCAGAACGCCCCGGCCAGCGCCACTCCTCCGAAGCCGCCCAGGAGTGAGCGTGGCAGCTGCTGTCACCGAGCAAGGAGCGGGATTAATGACTCCTCGCTTGGCTGTCGCGAGCGGCGGCATGTGAGCTCCTGCGGAACCATTGATTTCCCTTCCTGCTAGCTGGGGGCAGCTCTGTCCGCGCTGCAGAAAGCTGCTTTTGCGAGGGGCGGTGAGAAGACAAGGCTCCCAGGCAGGCAGGG
>NW_010262943.1:0-1633 GCF_000690775.1 Eurypyga helias
GGTGGTGGTGGTGACTGTGCCCCCTCCCCACCCCAACTGAGGCTGATGGTGCCGGTGGGGGTCCCCATCCTGCCCCACACCCTCCTGAGCTGCACCCAGATGTGACCCCTGGGATGGGGAGGGCAGCAGGGCAGTCACCCCCCCACCCAAGGACCCCCCATGCACCTGGAAATGTGGCGGGAAGCGGCTGTGGCTCATTAAAGCAGAGACTGGAGGAGAAGGCCTGTTGCTCCGGCTGGCAGTCGGGCTGGGCCCCCCGCGTTCACCCCGGCAGGTGCAGATTGCTGTGCGAGCTGTGTTTTATTGGGGGATCACTCGGCTGGGGAGGGGGGAGCAGCCCGGTGGTCCCTGCCACCCCCTTGGCTACCAGGCTCAGGGAAGGCAGGGAAAGCCCATGGATGCAGGTGATGGGGACAATTAATCAACCTGGAGAGTGGCTTGTCCTCCCCTCAGTGTCTGTCCCTCGTGGCACTACTGCAGGACCGAGTCGGCGGTGAGCTTTCGGCGCAGGGAGGGGTTGAGGACAGGGTAGAGGGACACAATGGAGGGCCGGGGGCGCAGGCTGGGGTACACGCGCTGCAGCACAGCCCGTCGGAAGAGGATGTAGACCCAGGGGTCCAGGATCTGGTTCCAGGTGACCATGCGGATGTAGATGAGCAGCATCTTCTGCGTCTCTGTGGGCAGCATCTGGACCTGGCCACTGGTTGGCAGCTGCTGCAGGACCGTCTGGACGATGAAGATCTGGGGGGGAAGAAGGGGGCAAGGTTTCAGAGAGATCCATGCAGAGGCCATGAGCTGCCCAGCGTGGGGGAGATGATGAGGTCCAGGCTGGGCATTGGGCCTGTTGGAGAGGGGTCTGGGCTGGTTTGGGGCAGCTGCTACGGGGGGAGCACCCAACCTGCCGAGTGGTGCTGAGCCCTAGAGTCCATCACTCAGGTGCCAACCCAGGGTGCAGAGTTGTGGCGGGGTGACACCAAGACTCAGGTCCTCACCAGGAGGGACACCCCCAGAGCTGGAGCCTCACTGGCAGGGACATGGCAGAGGGAACACTCAGACCCTCACCAGGAGGGGCACTGGGGTGACACCAGGACCCAGGGCGACATGGAGGGGGGGAACACCAAGACACAGGTCCTCACCAGGAGGGGCATCCAGCAGATGGTGGCGATGATCATGATGCCCACGAGCTGCACCATCATCTCTACCTCGCTGTCCCGGCGCCGCTGCACCGACTCCCGGTCATGGTACACGCGGCAGAGCGTCACCACGCTGACTGTGTTAAAGATGAAGGAGAGCAGCACAGAGAAGATGCCCAGCAGGGCAAAGACCAGGCAGAAGATGATGTTGCCGGTGTCAGGCAGGAGGGTGAGGAAGCACCACGAGCCGGGGTACTGCAGCGTGTACCGCCCCAGCCCCAGCACCGGCAGCAGCCCCAGCAGGCAGGAGAAGCCCCACACCAGCCCCACAATGGACCAGGCACGACGCTTGGAGATGCTGGTGGAGCGGGAGAAGGGGTGGTTGATGCCGAAGAACCTCTCGCCGGCCATGGTAGCCCCCAGCAGCAGTGGGCACTGCCCAAAGAAGACCATGGAGAAGCCGAGGAAGTTGCAGAGGTGGCAGCCGGGGTCCACCTCAG
>NW_010262943.1:1687-2376 GCF_000690775.1 Eurypyga helias
AGGAGAAGCCCCAGCCCCACAATGGACCAGGCACGACGCTTGGAGATGCTGGTGGAGCGGGAGAAGGGGTGGTTGATGCCGAAGAACCTCTCGCCGGCCATGGTAGCCCCCAGCAGCAGTGGGCACTGCCCAAAGAAGACCATGGAGAAGCCGAGGAAGTTGCAGAGGTGGCAGCCGGGGTCCACCTCAGCCCAGGCAAACTTGATGAAGTGGGCCCCACAATGGACCAGGCACGACGCTTGGAGATGCTGGTGGAGCGGGAGAAGGGGTGGTTGATGCCGAAGAACCTCTCGCCGGCCATGGTAGCCCCCAGCAGCAGTGGGCACTGCCCAAAGAAGACCATGGAGAAGCCGAGGAAGTTGCAGAGGTGGCAGCCGGGGTCCACCTCAGCCCAGGCAAACTTGATGAAGTGGTAGGGGATGATGACCGAGGCTGTCACCAGCAGCCCCATGAAGTCCGTGACCACCAGCCCGCAGAGACGAGGAAAGAGGAGCGGGCCTGGCTGGACAGCTTGCGGGAGGAGCTGAGCAGGACACAGAGGGCAAAGAGGTTGGAGCAGAGGCCGATGAGGCCAAAGGTGGTGGAGAACCAGGGTGAGGTGATGCTGGTCTGTGCGTTGTCGCGGCCATCACTGGCATTGAACACCCCAAAGCACGTGTCCAACCGGCTGGCCACGCTGCCATTGAGGG
>NW_010262944.1:0-6440 GCF_000690775.1 Eurypyga helias
CGCAGGACCTGCTGCAGCATCCGCCCTCCCGGCGCTGGCGCTCGAGCAGAACCATCCCGGTCACATACGTTTGCCCCAAACGCACTCGGCCGTGAGCGGTGGCGGGGGGCCAGGCTGTCCCACGAGAGCTGTGCGGGGTCTTCTGCCGAGTAATTACACCCCCCCAGGTGCCCGATGCTGGGCAAGGTCCCTGTTATCATCACACTTCCCCGCAGCAACCCAAAACTGCTGCCAACGGAAAACCTGCACCGGGCAAAGAGCAACCTTCATCCACAGATTTGGGCTCACGAGCGGAAGAGCCGCTCCAGAGAAAACCGTGGCATTACCGCTTCCCATAAGAACGGAGCCTAGAATTTTATTTTACCTTTTTCATGAAACAAGAAGTAAGAACAGCTTATTGGATTTTCCAGAGGCGAGCTCCAAAAAGCCTCGTTTAACATTCTGGAATGTTTTGAAACAATGGGCTTGCAGGGTTGAGCTGGGGGAGAGCAGGGCCTGCGACTTTTGAGACGTTGTTAGCGGCATTATTTGGCCGTAGCAAAATTCCAAATTAAAACTTGTGGTTTAGACTGCAATGAATAGCATTCCATGAAAAAGTTTTGAAAGGCAGAGAGAGAAGCCGACTCCAGAAAGAACAATTTCAGGCCATCGCTTGCAGCGGTTTCCAAGGGAAGGTGGACTCCAGTCACGAGTGCCCTTTGCAGATGGTTCCAAGCAAGAGCAGCCTCCCAAAATTTCAGGGACTGCTGCAGCTCATCTCAATATTTACCCTTGCAACAGTCCGTGTGCTTCTCGTTAATATTTCGAGTTTAACAAAAACAGCCAGCACAAAACCCTCTCGGTAGAAACAAAGGAAAACCAGTGCAAGCTGCCGACGTGCCACGGCTTCTCGCTGCCTGCCGGGTCTCACTGGAGGTCCCCAGGGAGTCCCCAGCACCAAGGGAGAGAGGACATGGGGCAGACGGGGGCAAATGCTGGAGGGGGAACTGCTGAAAGGCTCCCGAAGTTACGCCTGCCTTCCCTGAGTCCCGTCTGCCCCGTGTCCTCGCTTTGCACCACGCCGCCGGGCGTGCAGCCGTAGGCTACCACCCTGCTAGAAGCCACTTTGAGATCTACCAAGCAGTTCACCCGTTTAAAAATAAGGCAGTGCCAGACAGTATGAATGTTCCTTGCTGGCCCGGATCAGCTCCTTGGGAATACTCCCCCAAACAGCAATGCTGAAGCCATTACAATGGCTAGTGTTGACACTTTTCCTGTAAATGTTTCCAGCCGTGTTGACATGCAAATACAAACGTTGCCACAGAGCAATGAAAAATGGTTTTGACCGACTGCCTCAATTCAGTCATGTTATTAAGACATTGTCTATATTTAATTATCCTTGCCTGGAATGCAGATGAATCACAGCGAGCGCAGCTTTCCAAGTGACTCCCCAACTCCCCAGGCACCAACCAAAGGGACTTCTCCACTGTCTCCACTGGACACCCCTCCTACCCGGGCACACGCAGCTCTGGACAATGAGCCCTCGCTCCTTGCCCTGCAGAAACCAACGCTAGCACAGCCGCTGATGGGCAACAGATTAAGTGACGAACTTGTTCAATCTCCTATTTTCCAAAATAGTGCTAAAAAAGTGTAGTCATGAGAGGCTCAGACTTTTCCAAAGGCTCTGCGGTACAGCACATGCATCAAAAGTACAGCAGGCTTGAGCATAAAACCGAATCCGGCTTATGTAATAAGTTGTGCTTGGCCAGGTTTGAGCCAGCTCGAGCTTCCTCGTCACCTCATTTACTTCAGCTGATTAAGTACTAGGAGTCGGTTTGAGTACGGTAACACGGTACAATCAGCAGCAAATCGTTACTGCTTCCCGGGGAATTAGCCAGGAGAGCCTTAATGTCCAAAAGGGTTCTTTAAACAGGGACCGTGCTGGACCGAACCTGGAATTCTAATGGAATTTCATTCAGATTCAGGCTTCGCGTTCATAAATTCTCGTAAGAACTAAAAAAGTACAGCTCAAAATATGGTACTCTGCAGTTCAACGGCGTGTTGAGCCTTGGAGTTAATTCATCCCGGCGCAGACGCGGGTCAAGCAGTTTAGGTAAATACGAGCACTTGAATCTTCATCCAAAAATTACCCGATCCCTGCCCCAAATTTAAACAGGATTCTGCAGTTTAAGGGAGACAGCCAAACGGAGAACGTGAAGGCAGTCCAGAAAAACGCAAGATGAAGGGGAACGGAGAGGCACGGGGTTTGGGAGCCCGGGGCTCGGCACAGCGCGGCCGTCACCTCCCGCGGCGTGCAAAGAGCACGTGGCGCACGGCTGCTGCAAGAAGCTTCGCAGCTGCCGGCTCGTGCATCGGCACAACGGAGGGGTGAGCAGTGGGTGTTCGGGTGCTCAGCGACGCCTGCCCCAGCATCTTCTACCCACCTCCCCCTTCCATGGGGATGCTTCACCCGATGAGGGGTAGCTGTCCACCCTCAGCTACCCCGGGCTATCGTGTGCAAGGCTTTCATCTCGTTCCCCAGTTTTAAGCAAAGAAGATCCCACAGGAATAGCTCAGAGGAAGAAAGGGGAATGCATACAAACTGGAAAAGTTAAGAGCTTTTAGTTTTTCCAGCTGCAGAGTTGGAACTCCCGCTTATAGTCGGGGGGTGGCTTATTTCAAATGAGCCACCGAGCCCTCCTTGATCCATTTCAAAGGGAATTTAACGAGGGGAAAATTCCCCTAGTATGGCATTCTGTAATGGCAGGTGGATTAATCAGCCCATGGCACCGGTACGGACCAGTTCCCTGAACTCCTCATCAAGCTAAGGCTTGCCTGGCACGAATCCCAGGGTCACCTGCTCGAATGGTCTCAGGAACTGGAAGAGGAAAGTTCAGCACCTGCATTAAAGGCCAGCCCAAAACCAAGGCCACCCCCTCAGCAGACTGTTACGGGTTAGGGAGTTCACTCCCCACTTTTGTCTCTGGGTAACCCTCCAGCTGAGGTTGGAGAGAAGTTTGGCACCACCTGGATCCATCTCTTTGCATGGAAGGGAATGTCAAATTCCAATCCATGTAGCCGTGACATCTTGACTCCGTGGATTAGCAGCTTGGGCGCTCTGTCCTTGCGCCGTGCTGTAACGTTGGCTGATGAAGAGTCAGATAAACAAACAGCGCAGGAAATTTAACACATACCCGTCACGGGCTGCATGCTGAAATGTATTCCAGACAGATTTTTGAACCCCTCTACATCTGCATAAGGAAAGTGTTAGTTGGTAATTAGACGAGCGGAGACCCCCATGTGCTGAATTAGGTTTATTACAGACACCATCCAGCTAAAAAGTAGATTTTCATCTCATTTTGGAGCGAATGCTCTTGTCCCAGGCAGGCTATGAAAAGTTCAGATATGCTTCTCTATGGGAGAGGCACTCAGAAAGATAAAATAAACAACAGTTTGTGAGAATCATATTTTAGAGGTTTGGTTTATGATGCTTTCGAAGAGGTAGAGCCACAGCATACTCGGCGGAGCCTGCTCCATCGCGCCTGCCGCTAGCGCGTAACAACTCTTCCAAAATCTGTGCAGGAGTGCTGCCCTTCTGCCAAACCTCCTAGAGCAAACCAAGCAAGCTGAAGGGTGGCTTAGTACCACTGCAAGAGTCAGCTCCTTTCCCGGGACGTTAAACCTGAACTGACGGCGGCCGATGGATCTAAAGCGGCTTCCGCATCTTTCTGGTCCCTGGCGTTAACGTGTAACGTTGCGCAGGGGAACTGCGAGGTGTTCCTCAAACAGCACTCAAGCTCCCCTAGAATTTCCCGTACCTCAAAAATTCTTATAAAGAAGAAAACCTGTTTGTTTCCTGTAAAAAACCCAACACATAATGGCCCCACACCGCTCTACAGACAGCTCTTCCTCTACAATTAGAAATACCATAACAAATATAACTGCCCTACATTCAGTAAACTGGTGACACTGTACAAGTCACCCAGTCACCACACCGATTACTATCGTTTACAAGGTATTTCCTTGCCACTCTAGATCACTAGCTCGAGTTCAAACCATGTAAAGAAAGATGAGAGCCGGTACCACGCGGGGACTAAGTGCCAGTATCAAGTGAGCTGTCAGACAGATCACAGATGGGCCAAGAGCTAATTTCCTGGTAGCACTAGCCAAGCAGCCCAGGACTCAATATTAAGCCAAGGGAGGATTTTCTTTCTAACTATAATCCCTTTAGCTCAGCAGTGAAAACAGACCAGGGAGCCAAACGCTGCTAGTGCCCGTTTGCCTGTTTCATGGATAAGGTCAAGCCAGGACTGTTCCGAATAGCAGCAGGCATGGACACGTACCCCAGCCCCGTCCCGTGGTGTGCATTGTTGGTGCTGGGAAACCACCTCTACTTGTCCAGACATCTGACAACTGCGACGAGCTCTGGACAGCCAAATAATTAAAGAATTCCTTATATTTCTTTGCAGTGCTGCGGGAGAACCTTTACGCTCATTTTAGGATGGCGGGCATCAGCCAATGAATCAACACGCTGGCATGAAAGACATGCATATATATATGAATATATATGAAGGCTGCTTATAGCACCTTCCAGTGCCTGGGGGGCCGACAAGAAAGCTGGGGGGGGCTTTGTCCAAGGACCTGTAGTGACAGGACAAGGGGTAACGGGTTTAAAAGGAAAACTGGGAGATTTAGATTGGATATCAGGAAGAAATTCTTCCTGCAGAGGGTGGGGAGGCACTGGGACAGGTTGCCCAGAGAAGCTGTGGATGCCCCATCCCTGGAAGTGTCCAAAGCCAGGCTGGATGAGGCTGGGAGCAACCTGGGCTAGTGGAAGGTGTCCCTGCCCATGGCAGGGGGTGGGTCTGGGGGGGCTTTAAGGTCCCTTCCAACCCAAACAATTCTGTGATTCCATGATTCCTTTTTTTGTCCCTTGTTCCTGCAATGCTATCCCCCCTCTCCCAAATTTCTACTGAGAGTGAATCAACATAACCATAACTGATCCCAGGCAGGAAAAGCAGCAAGCTGTTCCTGAGTTACAACACCCTCAGAAGCAAATGCCGGGTCCTGGCAGTTCTCTGCCTCCCCACCCCAATCATCCTGCGGGTGTTACTGCCTGGCTATTTGCTTAGCAGATACTCCAGAGACGAGGACTCCAGAGAGCTTGATGTCACCCCACACCAGGAATGAAGTCCCTCAGTGAGGCCAGCAAACTGCCAGCCTCAGAACCTGCGATGCCTTCTGGGGCCACTCTCAGGAAAGACACAAAATCACTCCCGTTCTCCGACCCTCCTGTCCGACAGGGAGCCAACAAAGGGCTCTGACTATTTAACCTCAAGCTTTGAAGCCAAGGCTGCTTATTCCAGCTCCATCAGGGCTTCGATCAAGAAAAGATGAGTATTTTGCACAACACTAACCATTAATCAGTGCCTTTTGTCTTTCCTAAACTCCCCCGACTGCGCAAACACGGATTGATTCCCACCCACCCTTCTTCACACGGGCATTAGCATTCAGGGTATTTGGAAATAATTTTTTATCAGATGTAAAAAGATAAATCAGGGTAAAAAGTGGTGAGTACAGCAGGGTCCACCCGCCATCGCCGTGGTAAGCCTGATGGAGAAGTGCAAACCATGGAGAGGAGAAAGAGCACCCACTTTCCTGGTGTGAGGAGACTTAGGCTCGAGCAGAATGGGAGCGACCCGGCCCAATGCAAATTCCCATCTCAATTAATTTAGGGTTTACTACTCTTTCCCGAGCTATTTGGTCGTGTGACAAAACCTGCAGACAGAACGGACGGACACAGAATGAACGAGGAGCTCCAGGAGGATGACGGCGCTTCCCACACCCCACGGCCCCCCGACGTGGAGTCGGGAGAAGGTCAGGGACTAAACGGGTTGCAATGAGGTGGCGAGGGGACACATGCAGGGTCTGTGGGCACGACTAGTTACAAATAATTCCAAGAGTATATGCAACAAAACCTGCAGACAGAACGGACGGACACAGAATGAACGAGGAGCTCCAGGAGGATGACGGCGCTTCCCACACCCCACGGCCCCCCGACGTGGAGTCGGGAGAAGGTCAGGGACTAAACGGGTTGCAATGAGGTGGCGAGGGGACACATGCAGGGTCTGTGGGCACGACTAGTTACAAATAATTCCAAGAGTATATGCAAAGGGATTCACACTGTCTACCCTAAAAAAAAGGGGTTGTTTGTTTCCACCAAAATCCTCAACCTCTTAATCATCTGAGCAGCTAATCCTTGTCAGGGGAATTCTGGGGAAACTGGAAATATTTTAGCTTGGCTAAGATAAGGGCAGAGCTGTTTACTTCGCACATCTCTACAGGGGTACAGAGCCAGGAAATACTTTTCAGTTATTTTCAACAAAACAAGACAAATGTACCAAATTGGCAAGAAAGCGACATTTTTCTGCAGAATTCTTTAATGTCCAAACCCATATCCA
>NW_010262944.1:6483-28056 GCF_000690775.1 Eurypyga helias
TTAATTATTTCAAATACTTTTGGCCTTCTGCTAAGCAAACCAGCGCCGACAATACGTGTGAACTCCACCACAAAATCATGACCATCCTTAGCAATGAGCAGAGCTCCCCGTCGCAGGCATTTTGATGTCGCACTAGAGAATACACAAGCTTCAGATTCCTGGCCTGCAGGAGCCCAGCAAAGGTGTTTTTTTTCCAGGATTTAATTATTTCAAATACTTTTGGCCTTCTGCTAAGCAAACCAGCGCCGACAATACGTGTGAACTCCACCACAAAATCATGACCATCCTTAGCAATGAGCAGAGCTCCCCGTCGCAGGCATTTTGATGTCGCACTAGAGAATACACAAGCTTCAGATTCCTGGCCTGCAGGAGCCCAGCAAAGGTGTTTTTTTTCCAGGATTCCATGAATCCTGGAACTGCAATGTACCCCCCAAATTATATCTCGTTCTTGGCTCCGATAAGCAAATAGCTTGTTACATTTTTCTGACTCTCTGCTCCGGCCGACTCGAACGTGCAGCACTTGCACAGATGATAACGCCCAGAGAGAAAGGGATGGGGAAACTACTCGGCGCACAACAGCACTGATTCAAGCTGTAGGAGCTGGAACAGCCATATGACGAGAGGCTTGCTCTGGGTACCATGCTAATACAAATCCCATCTAGTATTTTCATTTTACAAACACAAAGTTGTGTCTTCTCTTTCACTTTGGTTTGAAAGCAGGAGATTTACAGCGGAAGGCAAGGAAATATGTGACCATACAGACCCTGAAGGAGAATTCTCACCTCTTTTAGCAATAAAATACACACCATCGACTTCACTAAGGCCAAGATCTCACCCTGAAAAACTCACTTCTACCCAGGTGCGGCTTAGGTCACACACTTCGATGGCCAAACAACATCAAAACTGTGAGCAACCAGTGAAAGGAGACCCAAAAGCCTCTCCTTTGGCAAGGCAGGTCCGGCGCAGACTGCCGGATTCCGTGCCGTGTGAGGCGGACGCGTCCCTACCTGCGCACGCCTTCCCGTCCTGCTCCAGCCTCAGCCCCGTCGCGCACTTGCAGTAGAAGCTCCCGATGGTGTTGCAGCACTGGGACTCGCAACCGCCGTTGCCCACCTCGCACTCGTTCACATCTGGAAAAGAGGAGCGGGAGGAGCACGGGTGAGCTGCCGCTGCTGGAGCGAGCTGGGATACCGCAGGATGGGGGATACAACTGCTTTTATTACAGCTTCTTTTCGGATGGCTAGCTTTCCAGCACCAGTAAGAAAAAAAGAGGGTTAACCAGCCCAAAACAATCCCCTCCTCACGTGCTCAGACACTTCAGATGTCACTCTCCAAAAGATACCTCTCCTGGATGAACACCAGCACTCACGTGGATAAGAACACATCCATTGTCACAACACGATGCCTCGTTCTGTAACGACCACCTTGTCCAGGACAATGAGAGGACCGAGTTTTTTGACATTAAAAATCCATGGTTTGAGAAGTTTTATTTTCTTGTCTTATATCAGAGGGGTAGAACTATGACACCTTTCCTCTAAATAAACCCGAAGTTGCCTGAATAGCATTAACCCAAAGAATACTAAACTAAAAGGTTGTAAAGATGAAAACAGCCACACAGCACACTTTTTCTACTAATTGTTGTAACCCGAGTCTGGAATAAATCACACTACCCTACTGAAACCAGAGATCAGTCTTCCCCTCAGTGGGGCACAGGCCAGACCTTTAAGGACCACGGGGCACCTTGCTCAAATTACCTTTAAAACAGAGCGAATGACAAATCACCAGGTGAAAATGGAGGAATGCCCCCCCCCCCCCAGCCCCCTTTTCCTTATTACTCAAGCACAGGCTCCCTCCACTCCTCAGCTCAGCTCTGAGATAAACTCCCCAGTGGAAAGAGAACGGAGTGGGAAGTGGAGATGCCACCCAAGGATTTAACTGGGGACACAAACAAGCTGCAACCCGTCCTTCCCCCCTAACTATGAAACAGCATTCCCCCCAGAATACACCTGGAATCTGTTAATAAGCACTGGAGATGTTTTCTACACCTCACCAAAATATCTGATAGCTCCTTTAATCAGTCCAAATAAATGGACCGTGTGCGTTGCCAAGGTTCCCAGTGTGCAAGATACTGGCCGACTCCACCACCCCAGACTGAAGTCTCCAAAACAGACAATGGCCCATGAGCATCAGCAGCTTTTCGGGTAAGTGTGGGCAGCGGGAGCCTCTCCGATGGCTGGGCTGCTAATCCCTGCTTTTGCACGGACCCTGCATCCTCAGTCCCGGGGATAAATACAGACCGCTCAGCTAGGAGCATCGGTCCCTGCCACGGCCCCTGAAGCATCGTCTGCTGGGTGGAGGGAGCTGGCGGTGAGATGGGAAGGGGGAAGCCTTGCGCCGCATCAGCGTTAGGCCACTTTATTATTTTCAGTTACAGATCAAACCAACCCCAGGTTAGGAAATGCCAAGTTTCAGTTAGACACGTGAAATGTACGGGGAGGTTGCAGCAAGATTTATCAGTTGTTGGCAATTTCATGACATTTGGCACTAAGCAAGGCACTCTAGAAATGCATTTGTGCTTAAGAAGCTACTTTTTTTGCTCTGTAAAGAAGCATTTCCTTCTAAAAGGAAAGGAGAAAAATGGAGACAAATTCTGGTTTAAGGCATTCGGTCTGGATGGAAGAAAAACGAGCTGTAGCTTGGCCAAAAATGCATGCTTCAGCCACACTGTACTCCGTGCATTTCCTTCTGCTACTGCAGCTTGATCTTGGTTTGACTGAGATGGAGAGAGCCGACAGAGCCGGCCGTCTGCCGGGAGCCAGCCCCACTTCCATCGCAGCCCTGCGCCCGACTCGAGCCCTGCTGCCTCCGTGCCCCAACGGAGGGAGAATCCTGTGACAAGCCACAGGGAACAAGGCAGTGATGGTCTTTGTTCAGTATAAAACAGGCCCTAGCTCTCTCCTGTGACAGCAATAATCAAAGGTCTCTGCAGGAAACCCACCAAGTCATAAAGAATTAGGTGTCTAACCAGCCAAGAGGAGAGTTAGAGGACAGTGGTCAAAACAAGGCTGCTGTGATCAAAGACCCACCGTTTCATTCCCTCAGGCTCTTCTAATTCAGTCTTGCCTGGGCTCCGAGCTCCCTAACTCCTTCCGAAACTCCAGACCGTGCAAGTTTTGCTTGACTTTCCAGAAATCCTACAACCTGATGGAGCTTAAGGAAATCCCCAAGGGTTCGTGGTTGCTTAATCCTCCCATCACAGCAACCTGGCAGCATCGGGAGACCCACAGTTAGTTCCAATTGCAAGGCAGGTTAGCAGGTGGTTACCCCTTCTCTCCGACACCAGCTTTTCATCAACGGTAAGGGTACAAATAGAGCAACTCTGTAAGTTTTACTTAGATTGTCACGTGTTGTAGCTGCCTCAGGACAGCGTCTCGTGGAAGAAAGGTGTGATGCCTAGAGCTTTTGTGGGCTCATGTTTCCTGACAAACTCAAAACTCAGTTCAAGTTCAGCAAAAGGTCTGAAATTCTTTCACAGAAACCAGGTTTGAGCACAAAAAGGGCCAAGTTACGATTTCCCACCAAATCCTTGCAAAACTCACAGCTGCTTCCTACTTCTCACAGGGAATCCAGTCAGACTACGTCCTTTTGGCTAAATCTTAGGCCTCTCCAAATCCCAACCTGAGAGACCGTGATCGTCCCCTGCACTTGAACACGGAATGTTTTTTCACAAGACAATCCCGTGGAGGAAAAGGGCGCCAAGTTACATGTGAGATACCAAACAACAGCAAACAGACTTACCGGCGCTTGGGAACGTGACTGCAGCCAGGCAACTGCCCGCGGATGCGTGGGGGGATGGATATGGGGGATATCAATCTGCCGCAGATTGCTGCAAACCTCAGCCGGGGAGGGGAGAGGTGAACGGAGGCACGAGAGCGCCCGGGTTACTCGGCTGTGGTTGCTGCAGACCCTTGAAACCAAGTATGGGTCGCCTCGAACCACAGCCACAGGCTCCACCTATACTTGATTTCCAAGGTCACGCACAGCGGATGTCCAGGAGCTCCTGGAAACCTCTTCCATGAGAAAGGCTTCTTCCTGGTCCCTGTTTTATTCATACATTACTGAAGTGCCGTGTAAATGCAAATAAATCCAATACAGAGGTTGATAGAGGAAAGATATATGATACGTAACCGCTCTATATCTGGGTTTTTTTCTGCTTGTTTCCCAAATAACTCCCCCAGGAATGAGCACGTTTTGTGCTGTGGGATGCAGTTCTACCAGGTTCCCCAGACAGCCTGAGCCGAACACGCGCAGCGCTCCAGTACAGCTCAACTCAGGCCAGCTATTGCCTCGCTCCTCTAGCTCCGTCCTCCCTCTAGGCAGCGCTCGCTGGAGCTTTTCAAGCACTTCGACAGTTTATATCCACGCTCGGTTTCTTTAGGGTTTGTCTGACCGCTTACGCAGTGCCCAAGCTAGGCAAAAATGACTGTGAGGGTCCTATGATACCATCACCACTGAACTGTACCAGAAACCCGTGACGTTTGAAGTGGCAACGGTATGAAAAGCAATACATCATTTTAGTTACATGAAAATAAAATAATCCATCCATATTTTTAAGCAGCTTTGCAAAGGAATACTGAGACTTTGCACAGTTTTCTCTCAGCCAGCTAGTGACCGTGTTTCTCATAAAACCCAATTCACGCGCTTGGGAGGATTTTCATACCAATACTTTATCCTTGCACCAAGGGCGAGATTTATTTCAACTATGTTCTGAGTTCCCAGCTGAGTCCAAGTCCTTCTGAGGACCAGAAAGGGCTGGGACTTACCCCCCGCCCCGCATCATGCCTTTCCTTCCGCACTGCCCCACACAGCTCCGCTTACCTGTACTGATCCCCCTCCTGGCAATTCCTTCAGAAACACCCCTTGAAATGCATCAACAGACAGTTCTTTTGCAGGGACAGGACAGACCGACTGACCAAAGGAACCCATTCTGCATCATCCTGGCTACCACACTCCGGCATTCACCAACTCTGACACCCTTTGCTGGGAAAGGCTTGGAATACAATACTGCCAGAGTAGGTTTGCCCATTCTTCAGGAGAATCCCCAAGCCACTTTAAGGAAAACTGAACTGGAGCACATCTGGTATTTTATTTATGGAGGTTGCAGCATTCCACATGAAAGAAACCATCAATTTAAACTGATAACAAAACCCCCACTTCTCCATCTGCCTTTGGGCTAAGAGACCATTACTATGCACAGCCTATTGTCAAGTGACTTTACAACATGTTGTAAAAAGGCCTGAAGGAAGCTTAAATGCCAAGAAGCCCCAGTTCCATAGCAGCTGGCTTTCCCTTGAACAGCTGCCCCTTTCCAGCACCCCCAGGAAACACCCCGTGAAGCAACAGAGCCATTTCCCAGCTGGGAAGCACACGCATCAGCCAAGTTTTGGGGACTCGGGGCAGGGAACGTGACCCTCGAGTGGAAAAGGGATGTCTTTGTACGTGGATCTGAGGATCCATGAAAGGTTAGTGCGCTCCAGAGCTCACCTCAGCTATTCCCATATTGGCAATTCCCTAGAAAGGAGGACCGGGATCCAAACGCGGGGAAAGCAGAAGAGGGGGTGACGCAGGACTAGGGGAGGGGTGGCTCGTCTCAAACACGAGGACTGTGTGTACCGGGAGAGCGCGGGTGGGACCATTGCGTCAGGATGCAGGCATCGGCTGCACCTTCCAAGGGCCTTTCCCCTCCTCCCGCAGGAAATTTGCCATTTTCCTGGCCACACGCAGACTGACTCCTTTGTCCTTCCCACTGTGATATTCCCTGGAGCTGAAAAGCACTGTGCCCGTGGTTTTGACTCTCTCTGCTCTCTCCAGTCCTTTATATCTGTCTGCCCTCAATCTGGCATCCAAGGAGGCTCTGAAACTGCCGGGATTTTTCCCACGAGCCGCGAGAGGGACCCAGATGCTGCCGCAGCCGGGATGCCGCAGCTCTGCCTGAGCCCGAGCAGCAAAACCTCAAGTACACACAGCCCAATTTGTGCTGCCACCTCCATTCTCATTCCTTCTGCTTTCAGCAGCCCCATTTCCTTACTGGGGATGTAGCAAGTGGATTTGATGGGATGGACAACATTCAGGGAAAAACGCCCTTGCTGCTGGGTCTCTTCCTTTTGCACATCCTCTAAAGGCAACTGTCCTCCCACGGCTCAGCCGGGACGTCCCGGGTGGATATCTCGGCATTACCAGCAGCTCTCTTCCCTCTCTCTCCACTTAAACACAATCTTAATTACAGATGTAGGGGAGTATATTTCTGAGATCAGCTGTGCACTCCGAGCAAGACCACTGCTGGCTTCCACGCACACCCAGACACTCTGGTTTCGCAGACACCCACTGAGCAAGGTGGGCAGTTCAGGTCCCCAGAGCCCACAGCATGCAGCTGGCAAGCCAACAGAGGCTTGTGGCTACCTTTCCAAATCCCAGGGTCGTTTCTTAGAAACAATTCTCCCAAAGTATATAAAGCCCTGCAAAATCTGTTTTCCCAGCGATCCGCACTTACACCTACAGTATTGTATCCATAGGCATATATATAACTTCTACTTTTTTCCCCAAACAAACTCTATAAGCTTTAAAAAGGCTTTTTTTCCCCTGCTTTTGGTAGGGAAGCGACCTTTAATAAGACAAAAAAATAAGCAAAAGTTGCTGCCTTTTGTTGGACCTCCCAAAAAACCGAAAGCTACAGGAGTTTATACAGGCTGAAAGCAGTTAAAATTGGGGTAAAACGATCTGTATCTAATTCCAAAGGGATAATGCTGCAGCTCTTCAGTGGGAAAAATTCTCAACACAGTCGAAGGGTGAGGTTTCCTCTCTCACTTTATGGGGATACTCAGCACTCAAGGACGGTGCAGAGCCGAGCAGAGAGGCTTTATCCCCTCCCTCTGGCCATCATGACATTTAACAGAGTGCTGTTGGGAAGGGCCACTGGCAGCCCTGAGCTGCAGTAATTTCCTTCAAAGATGAACCTTTCTATCATTATTTTCTAAAAATCAAGTTGCTGTACTGTATCTGCATTAAACCAGCTGCACTGGGAAGATGCTGTGATGTCCTGGGATTTTGAGCTGCTCTGGGTTCGAGCCATTATACCACAACTTGTTTAATAACATTTACATAATATTATCCCAATAACAAGCACTCCCTACGGGAAAGTGGAGAACATGCCTTATCTAGTACTAAAATGTAAACAGTTAAGCATAGAAATAGCAGAACTGCCTGGGTCCTAATTCTGCTTGACTGAAGTTGGGTTGAAAGAAAGTATTTTTGATTATTTCACTGAAAATCTGCCAAACTGATGAGCCTAGAGCAGGCTGCTGGGCCATTAGAGAGCACCTCCAAGACAGTTCTTCTCTTTTTAAATAAGGGAGAACGACCTTTCAAGGGGATATACCCAATGCAATCTGCTGTGGTCTGTGGGGAGCAGATTATCTTTCACAGCTCTGTAACTTCCTGCAGTGCTCAGATAAAACTTACTCAGTGCAGCGGCCATTGCTTTTCACAGGCTTTTTTTTGTCCACCCATCATTTCTTCTGTAATTTTCTGTCCAAACCAACAGCATCTTAACTTTGCCGGTCACTTAATGCATCAATTTTCAAAGCCTTTTGATACATCTGGCCTTCTCTCCTTTTTTTTTTTTTGTTTATCACAATCTATTTGTCGTCAACTACACAGCCCAGGGCAGTACCTGCTGGGCATCACTGAGTCAAGACACGTTGATGTAGAAAACACAACCACACGCACATAAAGATTCACACACGCACATACATATGTACATACATGCACCACCTGCTTTAAGCAGAGGTTTGGAGAGTTCCAGAAGACACGGACTGGAGACTGTAGGTTCGTTTCATCCCCGTGGTATCATTCCCACACATACCAACCGTGTATGTGCAACCTTAAATTCTCTCTTCAGATGGCCATCCTTTCCAGAATGATTGCATTAGCATTCCTGGCTCCTGTTCAACCCCTCACAAATAGTAAGATGGCCAAATTACATTTAATCAATATCACAGTTAGGGCTTTAAATCTCCATGAACTTGAAGTTGTGTAAGACAGTGAGTTGACCTACGTTGACCATAAACTTTGCAGGTATTTCCTAACTTGACCTCTGGACATGATGGGCTCTGCTGTGAAAAGTTCCAGAGGATTTTGCCTACCTTTTAAGGTATTTGGATTTTTAAAGAAAAGGAAAATTAAGCTTAAATATTTCAGCACTTCCATTCGGGCAAACGCGTGATGTAGAGATGCATTTCTGCTCCTCGCCTTTCCCCGCTGCATCGTCTCCGCCAAGACAAGGCAATTATCATCCCAGTGAAACTGCGACCAGGGGCTTCCCAGAAGCCTCCCTGACCTGACGGAGACTCAAAATAACGTCTGCGACCTCTTCATCTGCAGCGAAATGCAGAAGCGAGGGGCTTGCTGGGATTCCTGCTCCCCCTGGAATGTGTGCAAATACCTGCCAGATCAGCAGGAGTTCCTTCTTTAGGTTGTGCCAGTGCTCTAGAGGAAGGAACATCTGCAAGAGATAACAGCGACGTGGATCCGACACTACTTCCACACACATAGCGAGCTGTGCCGGGCACCTGCCACGCAGCTTCCACTAAGGGGCGAGACAAAAGATTTACGTCCAATGTTCTTACTCCCACAGAACACACATCTCATGTTCCTAGCGATGTGGCGTGATTCCCTATTCCCTTAGCTTCCTGCCCAGCTGGACTTTAGCCCACAGCTCCGGAGATATCCACCGGTTCCTGTACCCTGCCACTGGTTTCCACCGCAGCCCTCACTCTCCATTCCCATGCCCAATTCCCTTGCAGTCTAAATCTTCAAAACATGGTTCTGGTACCCAATATCACTCCAACCCACCCGTTTTGGCAAGTTTCCCCTTTCGTCTTCCCGAGGGGCCTCAGGAGACAAAGAGGTGGGATGGTAACACCATCCAGCCGGGCGATTTCTGCACAAGTCTCACTCTTTAAAGACTTTCTCCCACTGAAGTCAGAGGCAACAGCCTGTCAGGCTCAGCGAGAGTAACCTTACACTCTCAACTGCTGCCATAAAACCTTATGGACTATAAATATCTCTCCATAGTGGAGAGAATGCTTTTTTGACACATTATATAATGGATGCAATATAAAAATATACTACCCTTGGCAGGCTTTCCAAGGCTTCCCTTTGGGAGCTGAAAAACGGGCTTGTGTTTGATGATTTTTTTTCCATTATATGGCCAAAACTGCATTTCACGGAAAGAGGAGAAGATGGCTGTCCTGGGAAAGTACCTGTATTCCCCTTATAGAGAAGCTACAAGACTTCCTTCAAAGTTTCCAGACCTATGAAGTGACCTCAGCTCCATGAGCTCACGGACGCATTTGCCAAGGCTGAGCGTACCAAGGCGTGAATGTCAGCGGCAGTTTTGTCCCGTTATGAATTGCTCCTTGCAGAGAAGCCCGTGCCAGGGGGAACCTGTGCGCTCCCCAGGCAGCTGGTGATCCTCAGCTTGGCATTCCCACGGCACTCAGCACGCTGCCGACGAACGGAGCCTGGTTACACCTCCCTCTCTCGCAGCAAAGCGGCCAGGCTAAGCCAGACTTACGGACACGTGTCTGAGGAGCTGAGGCTGTAAGAGAGCATGTCCTCAGGAGTTACATCGCCCTCATCCAAAGCCAGTGAGATCCACACCAAACCAGGGGAAAATTTATCAAAATCTAGTTGAAGGCTTCCAAAGAAAAGCGGTTGCAGCAGGCTGAGCTGTAAAGAGTTCAGAGGGGGCTGAAGATGCGTGCGCTGGTGCGAGGGCCGGATGCATAGGCACTGAGAGGCAGGAGGTCTGGGCTCCAGATCCACCCCCAGTGCTTCTGGGCTAGCCCCACATGGTCCAAAATCAGTGGAGACTAGACATCTCCTCCGAAGAGCTGATCATAATAACTCAAATAGTCTCACCGGGTATTTCCATTAAGCTCCTCCAGCTGCTGACCTTGCTGGACAGGATGGCTTAAGAGGCTGACAAAAGATAATGTGAATTGCCATG
This sequence comes from Eurypyga helias, assembly GCF_000690775.1. Classification (NCBI taxonomy): domain Eukaryota; kingdom Metazoa; phylum Chordata; class Aves; order Eurypygiformes; family Eurypygidae; genus Eurypyga; species Eurypyga helias. Next base: position 16,553 of record NW_010262944.1, read on the forward strand.
AGACTACAAAATGTGACTTATGGCTTTTTTTAAAGCCTAAAGCTTTAATGAAATCTGCATCGAGTGGAGACTGACAATGACCTGGCAGAGAATGCCCAGCTGCGGAGATAAGGCTTGACAAGATATTTTCAGGAACACCAATGACAAAGGAAAAGGCTCTGCTCCCAAAGAAAGAGATGAGAGGTACAGGTCCAGGAAGAATTGGGTTGACATTAAGCTATTTGTTATTATTGAGAAGGCTCCAGGGAGACCTTAGAGCCCCTTCCAGTGCCTGGGGGGGCTACAAGAAAGCTGGGGCGGGACGTTTTACAAGGGCAGGGAGTGACAGGACAAGGGGTAATGGGTTTAAACAGAAAGAGGGAGATTGAGATTGGACATCAGGAAGAAATTCTTCCTGCAGAGGGTGGGGAGGCACTGGGACAGGTTGCCCAGAGAAGCTGTGGATGCCCTATCCCCAGAAGTGTTCTATTTCGCCAATCAGGTTTACACTCATTCATCGGAATAAGAAGCTCCAGGAGGCATGTTCTTCATTTCAAAGGAAACCTAAACCAAGATCTTTCCAAGCTCCGAAACACTGACTAGCTCCTTCCCGCAAACCTCAACCTTTTGGCTGGAACAGAATGGGAAGTGACGAAATACCGTAGGGAAGGTTGTGATGGCAGGTAGCAGGGTCAGAGCCGGAACGGTCAGCTACGACGTTCCGTCTTCATTCAGTCTTCCTAGAATTCTGGAATTCCTGCCTTTTGGCTGGAACAGAATGGGCAGTGACGAAATACCGTAGAGAAGGTTGCGATCGCAGGTAGCAGGGCCAGAGCCTAAACGGTCAGCTATGACATTCTGTCTTCACCGAGTCTTCCTAGAATTCTGGAATTCCTGGAATTCTGACAGTAGGCACCACTAACACAAACAGCATCTCTGTTTTGAGACTTGGTCACTCAGCTACCGATGTGCAATGGGCAGTATACATCTTACTCCACAGAACTGGGACATCCCTGGGAAAAAATAATCTTCTCCGAGTCTCTTTGTCTCTGAATAATGAAGTTCAATACTACAAAGCATCCAAGGGGGGATGCATTTTGTAAGGTTCTCAAGAGCTGCAGTAATACGGGACGGTCTGTGTAGAACTATTGATTACTGATCTCATTATTTATCTTCCACTACACAAGGCGCTCATGTTCCCCGATGCATAATAGGTGTCAAGAGTGAGAACCTCGAAAAAAATAAATTGAAAACCTTAAAATAGCCAACGGCTTGTTTATGTCATAATTGGTATTAGGCAATTAATGGTGGGATGAACCATTGCTTCTGAAAACAAAAAGCAATACTGTGTAAAGAACATTTAATGAGCACGGTTTGTGTTGTCCTCAGCAAGTTTACTGCCAAGCCACAAAAGACATTTATACACGCTTCCTTTCGCCTCTAACGAAAGGGTCATGGCTACTTGCTTCTTGTTCAATTCACAAGTTTAAAAAAACCCCATAATCCCAAAAGTGGAAACGGAATGTTTAAATCTCGAAACCCACCTTCTCAAAGAAGCAGGTGTTTAAGTTCAAAGACGTTTGCTCGACAGACGTTTGCAGGCGCACAGAATTAGAGGCAAACGAAACACCTCGGTGCAGAAAGATGGAGTTCAGGGACCGACATCTATTGTAGAGCTCTGATACCCAGATACTCCAAATATTTGACATTCCCAAATCTTCGCTATTAACGAGGTGAGATCCTGAGCAACCGGGAAAAACAGCAACGGAAATTATTTATTTATTTGGTAGGAGTATTGTGCCATGCAACTCAGGGCACTTTCCCAGACCACAATGGAGGAGGATAATGCCTAAATCTTTTTAAACCAGAAAAATCACCACTTCTGCTGTTTCCCAAACCCCATTTTCTACATCTCTTCCTCCTACAATTGTCAAATACCACCACGCTCTGCTGTTACACTAAAAAAGGTCACAGCCAATGCACTGGACAAGGAAGGTGCTGCATTTCCAGCTACGGAAAGTTTCAGTACCGTGGAATGGAAAACAGTGGGACAAATGCCCCCAACACTTTCCTTTCAGAAGACCAGAGTTTTCTTGCCTCATCTCCTGCAACTTGCCCGGAGGAGCTCCCTGCAGCGATGCAGACAGCTTCCAGCACCGCGTGCACAGCACTGAGCTCTCGCCTTCCACCTCCCGAACCAGCCCTAACGCAAGTTCAACAGAGGAGAAAGGTGCTAAGAGCAGCCCAAAGTTTTTGGGAAAGCAGCTCAGTGGCATCGTTTTCCTCCCAAGGAACCTTTCTTTCTCAGTTTGAAATAAAATGACCTTACAAACCCTCTCAAGAAAATAGTTTTCTGAAGCATTCTGCCTTGGAAATACACGCAGGAAGGAAGGAACTTCAAAAGCCTTAGAAAATGGTATGGTCAGAAATAAATAAGTGCAACATGGAGATGTATCAAACCACTTATGAAACCTCACATGATCCTCAGATTCCTTCTCATAAGAAGCCTGCGTAAAATGAATGAATATGAATATTTTCCTATATGAATATTAATTCCTCATTAATATTTTCACAATGAATTTACCCCCAAACATGCTGCGAAGCATTTCGTATTCCTGCGGCCTGCACGGCTTAACGTTCTCTTTCTAACCCTTCCTTTGGTTGAAAAATGTGCATTTTTAAAGAGTGTATCTGGTTACGCTAGAGACCATAAAGCGAAAAGCCACGTCTTAGCCTCACATAAGTGCAAAAACATCTCTGGCATCCTTTCATTTAAATCCTTGGAGTTTTCTAGGGATTCATTTTACAAGTTAAACGGAGAATATAATTTTCCGGGCAAGTTTATCAAGGCAAATCATAACCGAGCTCCTGAACAAATACAAATCATAATATTTCATTTGACTTCTCCGCATCTGACCGCGCTGGGCTGCACAAGCCCATGACTTATCAGTTAAACAGAAGCCTGGTAGCATCTGAGATATCAGTAAATGGTGGGAATTCAACCTTCTCGTGATGCAAATGTACAGTAGAGGAACTGATGGACAATTTGCAGCTGGTACAGAGAGGGATCCTCTAATGATATACATCTGGCACCCATTATCACAGCATCTGCTGCTCCGAAATCCAATATTCCTGGCGAAACACAACGGTATGCTGAGGAAAGGCACAATATCCCTGGGACTCTCTTTAACAGCATAAGACCCACCCGTACCCTTCATCCACTGCATCACTAAACCAGCAAAAGGCACCCGACGTCTTACCGATGGCTTGCACTTATCCCATGGGACTGGATCATTTTGGCCCTTTGATCTCCGACGATCAGATTAGGACCATGAATCAGCATAACTGACTTCCATTATCATGACTGAAACCAGCTCCTGGCTGGAGGAGCCAAGAGCTGGTTTGGACCTCTGGGCATGGTCTATCCAGTCTTTAAGCAAGTCACTTATATCTGTAAGAAAAAATAACCCTTGTTTTAACCTGCAAACATGGGCTATTCCACATCACCATTCATTTTATCAGCACAGCCCATCTGCACCAGAGTCCCACCTCATTCTTAGATCTGTTCTAAGTCTCTGCCACTCACAAGACCGCTTTGGAAGCCTGGAGCGAAGGCATCCGAGACAGGCAGACGCACTTAGCGGGGTGAAAAGCATCAAAGTGCGGAGGGACACCGAGCGTGGGGAAAGGGGGCGGGAGGCCAGCAGCCCATGAGCGTGCCAGACGGCCCGTCATGGAAAAGGGGGCTCATTTGGCCTTGGTACCCCCGTGCAGGGCCTGTTCTGGTGCCAAGGGAAGGATTTCCAGATCCAACAGAAATTTTATTTGCTCGGGGAGGTGGGAAGAAAAGCAGTTAATGTGCATTCATAGACGGCAAACTGGAAACATGTGTTGGCCGTCAGAACGGGTTTTTGGTTGGCTTACAGAGACTGAGGGTCTAACAGGTGTCCCTGCAGCCAAGGGGAACGTAAGGCGCTACAGAGGCCCCACGAACACCGAATTATACAAAGAAAAACCGCCCGCACAGCTCCATACAGCACATGTGTCCGCATGTGCAAGTTGAACAGCGAGAAACTGAAGTTCCATAAAATTCAGCATGTCTGGGAGGAAACCAGTCATGCTGGGAGCAGGAATTCTCACCCCAGGGTAGAAAACATCGCCTGGACCCTCCCCTTTGAGTCTATCGGACAACGTTGCTTGGGTTAAAGCTGCACAAAAAAGCAAGTTTCAGCCCGAGTGAAAAAACTGCATCGCACAGGAATGCATATATATACACGGAATATATGGAAAACATCCTCCCTTTCTCACATAACTCTCAATGAAGCCTATGGAATGGGAATCCTCCAAGCATCTTCCCGGGAAAATACAGTATTTGTAATGACCAGAATCTCAACGTATGTTTGTTTCTCGAATGACACAAATTATACTGTAGCACTGAGATCATACAGCAAAGGAAAGGAAGCAGAATGAAACACAACAAAAGAAGCAAAAATTAAAGGAAAACCTGTGGGTGAGGGGGAGATACGGAGTTCTGGAGGCTGGTTAAAAGAGGTTATCACCTAGAGAACTCTGCTTCAGAAAGCATGAATAAAACCCCCATTTTCTCAACCCTTCCAAACCCAGAAATTGAAACACACTGACGATTTATTACAGTCCGTACTACGCGTTTAAGCATAAATTAATCCTAAAAATTCCAGGAAGGGTTGAAGCAATGTTTATCTTTTGTCCTTCCCTCCTCATTTGACTCACTAAAACACCTATTTTGGCTGGAACCTGTTCCCTTGTGCCAGTGTGGATCCCCGTACCGCCAATTTTCCCAAGATCCCCAGAAAACAAGGGCAGACCACAGGTCCCCAGAGCCAAGCTGCCCTGTGTCCGTTCTCTTCCATAACACCGAACAGCCCAATGGAAAAGGGCGAGACGCTAAGGATCACGGCGGGAGAGGGATGTCTCGGATGTGCCTCCAGAAACAGTTCTGTACAGACGGGAACGGGCTATGGTTTCTTACTGTTCTTTCTCATTTCAAGCAACCAGCCTGCCAGGTGAGCAATTCCAAACATGGGATGGCCCTTGGCTACCTGACATAGGGGACAGTCTTATCCTCTCCAGCAGCAGTCCAAGGATTCAGCATTAATTCAGTCTACTTGGCTCTCCTGTCCCAAATTCTTCTGATTACCAAGTACACGATGGGATCCCAGTGGTCCATTTTTAGACTGGAGTATTTTTCATTGCTTGGCAAATAGTCTGTTCTCCTCTACAAACATCCCTTGACTCACCTCCCTGCTTACAGTCTGACTTTCAACAAACGGTTCACAGGGAGAAAATACTCAAGGTACAATACACAGCTCTCAGAAAGACAAAGCTCTTCGCACCCCTACCTCAACTTTGCAAGTCTCTGGGATTTTGCAAACACAACATCCCCCTTTTTAATGGGCCACATCTTTGACGGTGGTATCCAGTACTGCACACGACTTGGCCCAAGGGATGGATCTCTCAAAAAATAAAGTGTAGATTTGGTCTTCTCCAGATTGCACAAGAAGCAGTTTCCTTCCAAGCTTTTCATGCCCCTGACAGGTTTTAATGCGAGGAGCAGCAAAGATCTATATGAAAATTTCAAACTGGTGCGATGTCAGCAATAAGGTTCCTCTCTCATTTATTTGCCAAAATGTAAGCAGAGGGCTACAACTCATCTAAAAGACCCGAGCCATGCATTTTCTGTCACCCAGAATCACCTCTTTTAAATGATAATGAAATCCTTAATTCTTGAGTTCAACCCAAGGAAAGCTTGAAAAGAACAAAGCATATTTCGGGTCCACTAAAGCCTTTAAAGATTTCAGTCTCTGAAACTAGCAGCTCTTTTTCACCCGCTATCGTGTTTCTTTAAACCGACGTGTCAGTAATACTTTGGCCTCTGTGTGTGCTCCATCACTCATCGATGAAGATGGACAACTTTAAATGTGACTGAGTACGTCCAAAAAGGCTGTTTGCTGTACTCCAGTTAACCTTTACAAACTCGAATCATACGAACTATGAAGCTATTCATAGAGCAACTGCCCTGAATTCGCATCCAGATCTGTAAAAACGAGGCCGTGCCAGGGAGCTCGCGCCAAACGCCGCGTCCTGCGCCTCAGCGGAGGACGCTGGATCCCAGAACCCTTCCATCTGCAGATGGAAGAGCGAGGAAACTTGGTCTGTAGGTACGACGCCAGCTGTTCCCCCGGCTTCAGCACGTTTTCCCTTTTCTTCCAAACTCACTTCCCAACAGAGGGTTGGGTGTTGGTTTTTTTTTTTTTTTGAACTACAAAAACCCCTACACAGCCTTGGCTTGTTTCCTCTCACTAACTTTTTCAAAGGGTTCAGCACTACCTGTCTGCCAGCTATTAAATATCTAACGCTTGGCTGATGGACAAGCAGATAGCACAGGACCAAGCATTGCTCTGCACAAGCCACCCTTGTTCCACTGCCTTCCCGAGCCAGAAAGAGAGAAAATCCCGGCAGGCAGAGCCACAGGGCAATACTGCAGGCTGGCAGAAATCTCCCTGGGCTCAGGCTCTTCTCCCCTCCCCAGCAGAAGGCTAAACCTTTGAATCAGGAGACTGTTTACAAAGAAAAGTATTCGGACTTCTTGGCCGTTGGAGAAGTGCTCTGCTTAATTTAGCCCGGGTATTATTAACAGCGGATTCTCTCCAATAAACTGACAGCTGAAGAACAATTGCTGCTATTTAATCCCACAAACGGATTTTCAATCAGCCTTGTGAACTGTAAACCCGCGAAACGTCGAACACAATATCATGCTGCTGTCAATTGGAAATCAGCACTGGGGTCCCCTTGGACCGGGGAAGTCACCCGAGTCTCACCCAGCGTTATCGCACGTGCACACTCGGAAAGAAGCATCTGTCTCCTGGGACCAAGAAGAGTCTGCGAGGTGTTTTCCTCTGCTTCCGAAGACAAGACCGTCCCCATTTTGACTTCAACACCTTTGAGTGCTTTGCAGTCCTGGGTTTCTCTTTGAAAACCGCCTCCAGCCCGGAGGCTGCAGCAAATGCCTCTCTCCCACCGCTCTGCCCCAGCAGCCCATGGCCTAACACACCGCAAAGGCTTCCAACTGAACAGCTCCAAGAGATTAGAGGGAGAAATAGGGTCATTAGTCAATCAAACAACACTGAGGGCATGTCAAATGCTTGTGTAAATGAGGGCAGTGCTATAAAAGAAAGAGACAATAATGGTCTCCTGAAGCGGCGACAAAGCCGTTTCAGCTGGCCTTGCAAAAGCAGACACTAATCACGGGCCCTGCTTGCTTACAGTTGACCTCTCCTTTGTGCAGAGCTAAAGAAGATTTGGTCTGGCCGATCCTTCAAAACGCAGACGGGCTAATTAGGAAGGGTCCCGGCCCTACAGCACAGCGAAGTTCCCACACAAGAGCCCCCGAAGCCTGAGTGTTGCTGAGATGATCCACTCTGCCGTGAAGCTTTCGGTAAGCAAACGTTGAAGCCAAGCAGCTGATTTACCCTACGAGGTGCAAATAACAACAGCCTGTACGATCTCCGTCCCACGGCCGGCCGGCCCCTGCCACGAAGGCGCAAGCACGCGGCGCGCAGAGGTCTCAGGTGCCATCCGCACTGAACCCGGACCCTTAAGCATCGGGTGGCCCGAGGATCCCTGGGAAGGCAGGGCAGGCTTGGAGCAGAGCCCAGGTTTTCTGACACCCCCTCCCTCCCAGCGCCCAGCCCTGTACAGAAAAGGTCATTTACGCCCAAGCTCAAAGAAGAGAGCTCCTAAAGAGTGTCTCAGCCCAAAGCAAAACTCAAACACTCCATTTACAACCCTTTCATCTACCAGACATGGAAGATAACGAAGGAGTTGGGGACAACCCAACTGCTTCCTTCATTCAGCAACAGCCTCCACAGTCACTAGAATGTTCAGCTCAACCTCTCCCTGTGGTTTGCTGCTCGAGCAAAGCCCCGCTTACAGCAGGTAGGAGATGCCACGTTGCACGGGGGAAAAAAAAGAGATGATAAATCTCTTCTCTGACAGCACTTACCGGGATCAAAAAGCCACCGAGATGCAAGAGGCAACAGAAGAGGCGTTGAACCCCAGGCGGGTAAACAAGACGTACTGCAGACCTTCCCGAGAGGGCTCGCGCAGCCCCCGTGGAGAGGGCTGCCTTCAAAGTGAGCTGATTTAATGCAGATGGAGAGTGCCCAAATACTATCACTTTCAACAGCTCAGAAGAGCAGGAAGGACAGCATCGCACCCCTGGACGCCAGACTGATTGGGCACGGCCTGTTTTCCAGCCAGGGTAAACACAGGGTTGCTTCAGCTCTAGGCTGGCCAATAAAAATATCCCATGCTGAAAGGTATGATAAGGGTCTGGCCAGGAGAGAGAACGTCCTGCCTTTAAAACAAACACGTCTCTATTTGCTTCCAGAAAAGAAAAAAGTGTTACCATTAAGATCAGACACAGACTTCTGGAAGACGATCGACACCACGGAATAGCACTGTGGAGCAACTTCATTTACTCTGGGCTATTTTCATGTGGTTTTCCTGAAGCAGCTCCCAGATGCCTCCAGATCCCATCAAATGCCAAACAGTGCCATGTTAGGAACTATTTCCCAAGAAGGTATCATCATCTGAAATACCAGGATAGCTTCTTTATAGGTGAGAGATGAGAAAAACCTCATTAACCGTTACATCTTCCCCCAAAGTTGTCTTCTCCGCAGCAGCTTCCAGCCTCCCATCTTACTAAAATCCAGCACAGATGTTGACTGACCGGCACAAAAGTTAACCACTCAAAGTACTTTAACAATGAAGGAGAAGATGAGAATCCAGAACAATTAGGTTTCCACAGGAAATTTGTCGAAAAAAGTATTTAGCAAAAAAAACCAAAGTCACATACAGGGGTCAATAAGAAATTAAGATGAAGGGAAGGATGAGTTTGTGGCTGGGATCTTCCCGTATCCTCAATCAGCACATTCTCTGTGGCAAGGACCGTGGCTTTTGGAAAATGCTACAAATAATGAAAAGCATCAAAACTCAGACCAAAAACCAAACAAACAAAAAACCCCAAAACAAACAAACAAAAAACCCAAGCAAATTTTGGGCAAGCTAAGGCTAACAGAGCAATTTCATTGGCCTTTTTGAGTTTCTCAGGACCAATGTCTGTTTAAAAGCAGGATGGAAACAAAGGTTAAAATGAAACCTGCAAGCTAGGAAAGCTTGCTGAAGATGCTTGCAAAGTGCCCAAAACATTCACAGGGGATACAAAGTGGTACTGATCACAGTACGATTTCCGCTGCTTTCCCAGGAGACAAGGGAAACAGTGGAATTCCTGAGCCCGCAGCACATCCTGCTTGAGGCCGGACTTTCAAAGGTCCATCTCCTTCCTCCCAGCCCTTGAAGTGACCAGACAGCCCCGTCCGGGTGGATTTGCTGAAGGCAGCAGGACAAGGCTGCCTTTGCAATGTTCATAAACAACAGGCCTCGGCCACAGCAAAGCCTTGTCTCGGCAGAGGGCGGTGGCAGGGGGTTACTTTTGCAATGGGCATTAACCATAAATCACCGGGCAATGAAAAGAATTTGAGGTTGCAAGCGCAGAGGAATGCTCCCAAGTCATCTTTTGAAAGGGCAATACAACAATTAACACTTTAGAAACTGAGGTTAAACAGCACGAAGGATGATTTACCCACTCTATTCACTCAACCCCGTTGCTTGTAATTAGCTCATTCCAAAATGAAGAGCTTGGGTGGGTTTCTTCTTTTAACTTCAGGCAGCAGAGCCGTAACTCGCGTATCCTTGGGCACCCCACGTCTGCCGTCACGCAGCGTGAGGAAAGCCTCCAGCTGTAATAAACTGCTCTAAAGTTAGCCACGCGGGCTGAGGAGTGAGCAAGGAATGAACCGAGCCTAAAGCCAACAGCATCAAGGAGGGTTTGGCCAATCTACAGTTTATATCTGCCCAAGACAATCCCCTTTCTTTCAAGTACTCTCTAAAAGTGACTTAAGGGCGTTTTAAGCCCTTCTACATTGACATGGTAACAACAATTCCAGTTCCTTAAGACGGATGCACCATGAAAACTGGGCAAGAGCAGGCTGGCTGAGGCTGGTGGTTGTGTGCTTCCTCGCTAGCTGCAGTGGCCAGACCTCCTGTCCGCCCTCTTAACTTTCCCTGACTGATTCACTTGCACGGTCACCTTTCTGCCCTCTGCTCCCACCACTCGGGGGTTGGGGGGTTTCAGGCTTTGCAGAATATGCTCCTCTCACTGGGAAAAAGCCAGCTCCTGCCAAAGACTGTTGTGATGTCAACTCCTCTACATGCCTTGCTGAAGGAGCAAGGAACACCATGTCTGAAGGAAGAGATACATACTGATGGAAAGAAGGAAAATCAAAAATCTTATTATTAAATTTGTTGTTTTAAATCCAGAATTTGGGTAATTGTTGCTGCCCCTGCAGGACTTAGCAGTTCAAGGGAAGAAAGGGCAGCCATTCCTCTCTATGACAGGACAAGGCACACGCATATGTGGCATGCAGAACCATTCCAGCTTTTAGCAGTTGCCTGCTATAGACTATCACGTTACCGAATCAGGACATCTCTGGATTACCAAACATAGGAAACTCAATAACCTTCAAGGGAGAATTTGTATATTGCACGAAGGTTAATTAAATAAAGCTTAGCAGCCCCAAAATAAAGCCTAGCCAAAGATATAACTGATCCAGCTAGTCAAAGCTTAACTATTTTCCCTTCTGATGTGCCAGCCCATTGCCACGCTCCCCCAGGCTGAGGTTGACTCCACAGGCCGTGACCCCAGGGTTTCTTTGTTTGACCCAACTTTAATCAGCTTCCTTCTCCGATTCCAGCAAATCCCGCTGCTGATGGCAGCCAGAAATAAAGGCTATTGTACGCTACGGAGCTATGTTTCACAGCAAGTCAGGATAAGCATTTCCTTTCCAAACATCCAAGTTCCCCAAACAGCAGCCAAAAAAAGTAGAGAGCAGATTATTGGAGTTTTGCAGATAAAACAATGGCTAGGATTAAAAAAAAAAAACAACACCGGGGCATCCCTCGCTCTTTATCCCCTTCACTTCCAACTCAAAATTCAAGGGAGAATTGGAAAAGACTGCTTACCGTACTGACAGCGAGGGCCTTGGAAGCCCGAGGAGCAATGACAGTGCTGTGGAGACCCCTCCATGCAATTTCCACCATTGAAACAAACGCCGAAACTGCAGGCAGCTGCAAGGAGGGAGAGAAGAATTACTGAGATGGAGATTGGAAGCGTACGGGGCACTAATACATACCCATCACTGATTAAACTTCCACACATCAAATAGTTACAGAAATACTGGTGAACCGTTTTGGGAAAGGCGACTCTTTTTTGGTTGACCATACAATACTCAAGCAGCCACAAACCCCTCAAAATTTAGGTTAGGAAGTAAAATACCCTGGGCAGTGTGTCTAAGGTCTCTTCTTAAAGTGCGGCTGCGTGAGGTTCACAAGACAGTGGCAGGGTTGCAGATGAAATAACGCTTATC
>NW_010262944.1:28068-31374 GCF_000690775.1 Eurypyga helias
AGAGAAAATTACTCATGTCAAATCACCCCAGATTTTGTGGGGGAAAAAAAAAAAAAAAAAAGATAGCTTATTTATTTTGCAATCGCAGGCGTCTTTCAGGAACAAAACAGTAGAAGCTGCTCCCACCTCTCCGCTGAGCCTTCCCGGAGAGCCCGCTACCCAAAGGCGGCGTCACCTTCCGAACGGACGAGAGGAGGAAATAGAGCTAAGCTGTACGTAAACCCGAGCAGCCACATTTCTCTGTTCTCACCAACTGAAGTGTAAAATGGACACGGAGACAGAGAATGCTCAATTAGGCTTCTGAAATCCACCTTTTCAAACCTTCTACAGAAAACCCCAAGCAGGGATATGTTTTTTCCTGTGAAACGTGCATGTCTCGTAACTCATGGACTGCTGCTGATATTTTATATTTCCCACTAGAAAACGTTCATCTCAGAAGGAGAAACGTCGCTAACAAGTGATGCTGTCGTGTGTGCAGAGCTTGGTCAAAGTGCATGGATACAGAACAAGCACCTTTCTTCCCCTTTAAGCCCATTTAAAGATTCAGACAATGACATTTTCTCTCTACTCACTGCTATGGGCATAGCTGTGTTGCCAGCCAATTTATCAAAGAATGGTTTGGGTTGGAAGGGACCTTAAAGCCCACCCAGTCCCAGCCCCTGCCATGGGCAGGGACACCTCCCACTAGCCCAGGTTGCTCCAAGCCTCATCCAGCCTGGCCTTGGACACTTCCAGGGATGGGGCATCAAAGCAGAGCTACCAACGCACACGCTTTTACTTAAAAAGCCACGTGACTACGTTAAGGATGACTGCTCTGTCACATCTTTCCCAACACAGAGCACCACGGCTGCTGGAGGTGGGATCTCCCTTCCAGCTGACCCGGCTCCCGTTCACCAGCCTGAGCGATAACTTCAGCTCCTCCCGAGTCTCATCTCACCGATACCCAGAGCCCCCAAACTTTGCACCTTAGATGCACTACAGCTGAAATAAAAGAGCCAAGACTGAGGCTCAAGTAAGACCCTGATGATTTTTCAAATCCCCTCTCCAAAAAAACCTATTATTTAGTGATACAAAGGTAGCATTGAAGTCCAAATACCCATCTACCCAAGCTAATGAAACAGTGATGAAATGTTGTTTCAGAAAGCCAGTTATCTTCTCATCGAACCTTTTAGTGACTTTTCATAGCCACGTATCCCTGGGGACCACGGTGATCCTGGATCAATCCCGTGCTGGCCTGCTGGTGCAGAAAACTTGGGCAACTCTTTCACAAACATCCTGCCCAGCTGAGCTGGGCACGAGATGGCAAACGCTGCCCCCGCCCGTCGTCCCACGTGGGAAGGTAGAAGGAGCTCCTGGCAGCCAGCATTACATCGCAACATCCCCTTCTCGGGGTACGTGCCGGGATTTCTGAGGGCCGCAGCCTTCAGTTTTTACAAGCTCTAGTCTTGTGAGAAGGACTGTCTTCTGTTTTCTCCTGTTCCTTCAGGCCTCAACGCCGTTAGGTGATATGGAGATTTGTTTTTTTAATCTTTCTGCCAATTTGAAGCACTCAGCGTCTATGTTGGCACATCGACTTTGTGTCCTACGCGTTACAGAGGACAGACCGCGTGGCCAAACTGCACAGTAAAGCGGTTGGGTTTCCCTGCCTCCTTCACCTTCATCACCTCAAAATCCGGGGTTTAGGCTGAGCTCAGCCTGGCTCCACGACATCCCATTTGCCAGCAGTGCTCAGCCAGACCCAAAGCACAACAGTGGAAAATATTAGCAGCAATTGCAGCGACACAAATCAGGGATTAGAGGATACGTGTGTTATTCTTGGCTGTGCCCCAGATTCCCTGAATGACCCGGACAATTCCCCGCTCTGTGCTTCAGCCTGGCACACACGGAGTGGAAATCATAATAACCTACTTCCCAGCGCAGTGGGGATGAGGGGCCTGTGGGTCTCCCTCCCCTGCGCCTTCCAAGCCTTCTGCAAACCAGCTCCTAATTCAGAGCGACACAACCTAGCGCAGTGGAAATTTGGGAAAAGAGTAACAATGCTGTTCTGGGAAATGGGAAAGAAAGGAGAAGTTACAGAAAGCAGCCGGACAATAGCCTCTGTGAAGATTTAGCAAGGCAGGATTCCTGGGAAGTCAGAGAAAAGAGATGGATTTCAAAGGAGGAGCGATGGAGAGCAGCGTTTCTCCTACAACCTATGGGCTCACCGAAGCCCAACACAGCCGTCCTCTGCGTGGACAAAGAGGGTCTCCCAGGGGAGTGATCGTTAGAAGTTTGACCAGCACTAGGCTCGATCCCAGGCGAAAGGTTCAGGAGTTCAGTCCAAGCCTTTCAGCTGACAAAACAATGAGCCTCCAGGAGCCAAGAGGTGATGTACAAAGGAAAACCAGCCTAATAGGGAAATTAAATCATTAACCAAACACATTTCCCGCCGAGCCATCCAACCTGTACCGTGAACAGTGGAGCCGCGTCCCCGATGATGGCTCAGCCGGCTCCTGTCTGCCTACGCGGCTGGGCGCCCGGGGTGAAGCAGCACGCCCGGCCCAGCCGTGCCTGCTGAGTGCTTGAAGGATGGTGTGCGAGAGCTGAGCGCTGTTGGCAGTAAGAAACACTGTTCAGTGCGGAGTAACTCACTCTGGAGCCTTTTAATTGGCCATTTGGGACTAATAAAAGTTTCTCATTTAATGAGGCGATTAAGATTCAACTGCTTTCTACTCAGCCGTTGGGGATGCTGGGAGGGGTTTTCATCGTGTCTCAGACTTGGATCTGTCCTCCCACCTCCTCACCTAATGAGCATGAATTCTCCCTCTTTGCCTTGGGCTGGGCTCTACCTCTACCTGAGCTTAAAATCTGAGCCAAGCGTGATGCCAACAAGGGCTGGACAAAGATAAGGACAAGTAGGGATGGTACCTAAAGCTGTAGACCAGCAGCTCCTCCAGTATCCTGGGAGTATCAGAACAGCCAACGGCATGGCAGTGCGGGGTGCCGGGCAGCGTGGGCTGCACAAGCCTGAGCAGGGCACACATTCACACGATGGTCAGACACGTTCTCGGCCAGGCTGTGCTCACCAAGGCTCTGAGCTACCCCTTTCCTTGAGGTAGTTCATTAAAAATCCCCTAGACATTTCCATGGCCTCATCTTGGCCTCACTGATGTTCCGGCCTGAGCCAAGAGCCCGTGTTCTCCACGGGAGCGTGCAAGTCAGGGCAGAGCTGGCACTGCCACCTCCAGCACAGATTGCGGGCGACACTGCAACCGTGACGAGGTCACCAGTACTACATCTTCTAGTAATCATAGAATCACAGAATGG
>NW_010262945.1:0-8682 GCF_000690775.1 Eurypyga helias
GCTGTATTTCCCCACAGACAGCAGTCAGGCAACGGGCGCCGTAGGATTCATCATTTTTATAAGTTTTCAGGTGGTATTTTCCAGTTCCACGTGGCGACAGAGCGCCACAAGGCAGTGAAGGACACATTCTACTTCTACAGGAGCATTTTGAAGTAGATTGTATCTCATCCCCCTTCTCTGCAGTTTACCAGGTCTTTGAAAGTGTGGCCAAGAAGTATGACGTAATGAACGACTCCATGACTCTAGGGATTCACCGGGTGTGGAAGGATGTCCTCGTGCGTAAAATGAACCCTTCCCCAGGAACACTTCTTCTTGATGTTGCTGGAGGAACAGGTAAATAATTTTGGTGAGTTCCACACGACAATGCCACCCTGCTTTTTTTTTTTTTTCCCCTTCAGTTCCCCCGTCTTTAACACTAGTGAAGCATCTACTTGATTTTCACAGAGAAGGGTTGACAGCTGATTTTTTTGTGTTTTGAAACACAAAGGCTCTGAAAATATTACAGTACTGCTATGATATGTTATGGAAAACTTTCCATTTGTAGGAAGTCATAGACTCTTTGCTTTTAATATGTTCCCTTTACATTTTTATATATACTCTCTCTATAGATACACTTGGGGGTGGTGTTTAATTTAATAAATACATATACATCCATATAAATTAACGCAGTTTGATGTTCAAAGCTTTATGTTCCAATTTCCTGGAATCAGGAAACATTCCAAAACACACGTCTGTCTTTTAAAACAAATGCAGGTGACATCGCCTTTCGATTTATTAATTATGTTCGCTCCGCACGAGAACGCCAGCTCCGGCAGAAGCTCAAGCGCCATCAGAATTTATCATGGCAGGAAATTTCTGAGAGTTACCAGGAAGACAAATCTAAGTCGCTAGGGGATTCCCAAGTGGTGGTCTGTGACATTAACAAAGAAATGTTAAAAGTGGGGAAGCAGAAAGCACAGGATCTTGGCTACTCCGAAGGTAAGTCGTGCATCGTACCATTTCAGTAGCATGCCTGATGGCAGGAATTTGACGCGATAGCCATCAGGTAATCGCCACTTCAGGATTACAACACTCATAGAGCCATGGGTATGCTATAGCTGTGCCTGCATATTTGCCAGCGCTGAGTCACTTTCTCAGTGAGCGTGTATGTAGAATGTTGTTTCAGATGTACAATGATCCTCTTGAATAACACTTTCAGAAATACACATATGTAAGTGTCCATGAGGTCTGATACTCACCTGTTCTTCAAAATTGGTCACACGTTCTAAACCTGCTGGTTATATGTGCAAATGAATCTGATTTTACTAAGGCAGATAATGCAAAAGAGCTCAGCCTTAGAATGATTACACTCAAGGTCTTACAATGAGTATTTTAAGAATCAAGGCAGCAAATACAAAAATTAAAGGACTAAAGTGCATTGTGAACCTATGAAACTTTCCACAGTTAGAGCATATGCTAAGAATACACAGAGAAACTGAATTCTATTAAATATTAGTTTGGAGGTCAATGGATTAATTCACTGATATCTAGAATTTGGTGGGGACCACGCCAATCCTGATTGAAAAGCCTGATTTTAAGAAATAAGACACAGAGAAAGAAGTCCTTCTTGTGGCTCAGCGTTTGTATGATAGTTGTTTATCCTCTCTTCATTTATGGATATTTGGCAAATATTTTAGCAGTGTAAAGTATACCAGGAGTTTCCCAAACCATGTGGGCCTGGGTACCACCATTAGGAACGCCCTGGACAGCCTCTGCTTGAGTGTTACGAGATCTCCTGCACATCCTTTTGCTGCACACTGCTCCACACCATACTGGGACTCCCCTCACAGCTGCAGCCAGGGAACCATCTAGCATTTACTGCTTGTGGCCAGCTCCTGGCACTACGACGGGGGGTTTGTGTGTGTGTGTGTGAAGATGCGGCCTTGCAGGAATGGTCCTCCGAGCAGGTACAAGTGAATTTCCTGCCTGCAAATTGTGTAGGCTGAAGGACATACAGACCAACTCGGATGCGCAAAGGGTCTGAAAGATAAGATGTTGGGTCAAGTTCTCTCAGCTCTTGCTTCCTGCTGGTGGGTTACCCCAGGCCATTGCTTGCCGGCCTCTCCCTTTTCTGTGAAAAATGAAGTAATTGTGGAGGCATTGGTTCTTCCAGCTCTGGCAGATTGCTTGCATCGTGCTTATCTGAGCAGCTTGCCAGCCTGTCCAGAGCTATTTTTATGCATCATAGTTTGGGAACACCTGTATTGTACCAACATTGTAAGTATAAAAGCTTTATGACAGTAGCGTAGGACCTGAAATAAAGCTCAATGCTGCCTCCCAGCTGCTATAAATACAGCCTTTTGTTTAATTGGCTGCACTTTTTAGGTATTTTTCCAACTTACCAAATTCCCAAAATGAGTTTTTCAATTTTCAATTTTTCAATTTTCTTCCTCTGTACATCATAACTGTAGAAGCCCAACTGTCTTCTTGTTGCCTGGGTTGCCTTATGGCCCACTGTGCCACAATTCTGACTTCTTCCTCTTTTTTACTCCCTTGTTCAGTGCACATCCATTTAGTATGCCCTACCTTCTGTTTTTCACGTGATTCTTCTCTGTTGTAGTATTCTCATTTCTGAGCCTGCTTATCTGTTGATTGCCTGAGGTCTAAAAGATTTTTTTTCCTTTAAGCTGTAAAGAGCAGAGTTTTCTTCCCAAGTTCCTGCGTGCATCCGCCAACAGTGGGGGCTGTGCATGCCCAAAAGGAACACGAGTTGCACAATTGCTGATTGTGCCTTTTGCCAGCAGGAGTGGTAGGCTGGAATGCACGTACCCCAGCTCCTCTTGTGTGACAGGACAGCCCCTTTTATGTATCCACTTGAAAACTCCTGGTCTGTGATTTTGCCACAGTGTATTCTGAGGGGCAGTTTTCCTGTTGCTCAAAACCTTTTCTTGATGCTCACTTCTTAGGTGTCTGAAATTTTCAAACTGTCCAGCTTTAAATAACACTGACAGTTGCTGTTTTAATAATGTTGCATGCTGCTTTGCATACAATACTCTCTACAATATACATATGTATATTTTGTACAGATTAAATGTAACTGTATCCTGGCAACAACTGTTGTTTTCTGATTGTGTTTTGCTCTCCTCCATGTCACTTTTCTAGCATATTGCCCTGTGAAACCGCTGATCTCTGCAGGGGCCTCCTGGTTTTTTGTTTGGTGTTTTTTGACTTAAGAACTATTGATTCTAGATTAAGCAGTCTTATTTTTGGTACAAATAACCTGGACATCCATTCTCCACAGATAGACATGGCCTTGATCCACTGGGGTTTTAGGAAGCAACACAGCTGCAACGGGATCCCACACTGATAGTGCTGCTGGAGGGAGTGTGGCTTTCCGTGTTCCTCAGTCTGTGGAAGCTTTCTAGAAAACTCTTTTTGCTGTTTGGCCATTGTTGCATGGCAAGACGTTAATCATTGTTTATAGTTACACTCTGAGCAGAGATTCTCTTTGTGCAACTTTGCCACAAACAAATGGCAGCCAGTATCTGGAAAGCCAGTTGTTTTCCACTATGATGCAAGATTTGGGTGAAGTCTTGGCAGACTGAGATAGTGTGAGCACAACGTGCGTGTATCTGCAGAAGAATGTTTTGGCTGATCTGCAGAATAATTGCTTTGCTTGAAAGACAGCTCTATCGTACAGGGCCTTGAAAGTTTTGTGAGTACAGACCGAGGTGTCTTTCCTCCAACAAAAATGCGAAATTGAAGTATCAGTTTTAAATACCACTTTATGAATAATGATTTTTTTCTGGAATTGATAGGTTCTAGTCTTTCTGAAGCAGTCTTGAGTTCAATTCTGTGTCCTTGCTTTTACTACAGGCTTATCCTGGGTGCTTGGGAATGCTGAAGAGTTGCCCTTTGACGATGATAAGTTTGATGTTTACACAATTGCCTTTGGAATCCGAAATGTAACCCGAATTGATTTGGTAAGTTGCTACAGTGTATCCTGACATGGGTTCCTTACAATTCTCCTGAGGTTTTTATTCTAGCAGAGGGAGCAAGGAGGAACTCCTTTGAACAAAGGAACGTCCTTGTCTACTCCTGAAACATTTAAAATAAGTGGCATGTAGTGTAAAACTTGAGTGAAGAATGCAATTAAATGCTCCACCTTTGTCATAAAAAGTTAGATTTGTACTAGTTGCGCCCAATCCTTCCAGCTTGGCAAGCTACACAATTTCTTCCTAAGGTAAAAAGGGCTGAATGCTACCGTCATTCTCCACCTTCAAACCTATGATATTACAGGATCTACACACAACACTGCAGTCTACATGTCTTAAATCTTCCTGAAGCACCAGATCTGTATCCCACCTGCAGTGGGTCTGACACTTCCTGCCCTGTTCTGTTTCCCTGTCTGGCCAGCAGGACTTGCAGAGCAGAGAGTGGGAAGCAGTTGGCTGCTGCCACTACTGTCACCAAACTGACCTGTTCAGCCCACTTCTGCTCTGTGTCTTCACACTGGCTGGTAGTAGAATTTACCATGAAGAATGAATATGATTTTAATTAGGATAAGTAGTACCTTGTGTTCTAAACAATATCTGTCCTTTGAGAATGACTAGCTGATTTGGGGATGGAGATAGGTTAGATCACCTGTCTAGCTGGACTAGTTATCTGTGTTTTGGAGGAGTGTGTTACCACCTTGGCAATGTTCCTTCTGTGGAAGGTGTAGCGTTTGGATCCAATCCACCTTGAACTGTATGCCTTTGAACTTCTCTTAATGTGGATGGCTTGTCATGATGCTTCGTCTGCACCCTTCTGAAGCATGGGCTCTTTGCCTTCATGGATACAGCAGGCTTCTAGCATAGCACCCTGGAGACCCAATACAAAACACATCCAAACCCCCAGTTCTCTCACAGAGCTCCCATCACGTGTGTGTACTGTTTATATTTTACCCCTTAGGAACATGACAGTTGAAGCCAGCCAGATGTACGACCTGCAGAGATTCTTGAATACAACTCTGCTGTGCTCTTGTATGTAAAAGCATACAGCTGTAAACAGGATTTTGTCTTGGTGATTCAAACTTTTTTTATTTTGGATATAGAATAGAATTTTCAAAGCAGCCAAAGACTTTCTTCTTTGCTTTCCTTCTTCCCTGTTCTCACACACTGTTCATCCAAAAGCCAGTGTTGTTTCTTCTTTGATTGTTTGGGTGTGCCTCATAGTCGAGTAAAATATTTTCTTCTGATTAAAAAAATAAATAAATCTATCATGCCCTCTTAATTTTTAGCTTCTTGTAGCTGAGTCACCTCCCTTTTGGGTTTGGTCTGTAATTACAAGAGCTCTGCTAGCAAACATTCATCAACTAAGAGTAGAGGAAAAGAAGAAAAAATGCAAACCTGACATCATTGTTTAGACACAGAGCCTGCTGTAAATCTATTTATGTAACAGCAAGAGCTTTGGTGTTTGGTTTTGTTGTTTGTTTGGGGTTGGGGTTTTTTGTACTTGTCTTGGGGTGCTTCTCCACAAGTAAAAATTGGAGATTGCCAGTCAGGATTTTCTTTTCTCCCCTCAGTTCATCACTGAGTTGCCATCACATGGTATGGTAATAGCCAGGTGCTGTTCTACAGAAACTAACTTGTGGCATCTGCTTTGTCTCAGGCACTTCAGGAGGCTTATCGTGTGCTGAAACCAGGAGGAAGATTTCTCTGCCTTGAATTCAGTCACGTCAGTAACCCTCTCCTTTCCAGGTAGGAACACGGTGGCACTGTGCCTTGTCACAACGCTCCCTTAGTTGTATGCGGAGTAACACAGAGACACTTTGAGGCCACCTCACTGTGCACTTTTAAAATCAGGTACAGGGTCTGTAGCGTAGTGGTACAGAGATCAACCTGTGTTGGAGAGGGTTGTTTTTAAACTTGTTTGTACTAATCTGTATTTGCTGTCTGTTTGTGCAGGCTCTATGATCTATACAGTTTCCAGGTTATTCCTGTTCTAGGGGAGGTTATCGCTGGTGACTGGAAGTCTTACCAGTATCTCGTGGAGAGTATCCGACGTTTCCCTCCCCAGGTAAGACAGTACTTTTCTGAACTCACTAACACTCGAAACACAGTCCCAGCACAGTCTTGCAGGCAGCTGGCTTATAGGCCTGCAGGGTGTTATAATTATGGAACTATTATTTTTCAGGAGGAGTTGAAGGCAATGATAGAAGATGCAGGGTTTTTTAAAGTGGATTATCAGAATTTGAACTCAGGCATTGTTGCCATTCACTCAGGTTTCAAACTGTGAGTCTACTATGTAGCAAGACACGGGAAGTGTAATTTTCCTTGAGGAATATGAATGCTGTGGAATTTTAAGGTTATCAAGACTGAAGAGGAGTTTTAAGAACTCGTGCAACAGATACTTGTTCAGCAGTCAGACTTAGAAGAACATCGGCTTTTCCCCCTCAAGAAACCTGCAGATGAAGTGACTCCTGTGGTGGTTCTTCCGCTTGCATTTCCTTCAAGTGCAGCATAAAGGATGTGGCTAAAACTGAGCAATGCTAACTAATGAAGCAGCTTCAGTTACTAGCGGTGTGGATACAGGAATAGACTGACTTGATTGAATAAGATGCCCCCCATTTTTTTACTAAGCTTCGAGGAGGATATCATACGAGTGAGAGGTAACTTGGATTTATTAGATATTTATTAAATTGTCATTATCTTTATCATGTGAGGTCTAAGGGATTTTTCTCGTGATTACTTTTTTCAAAGGCAAATGGAAGACTTGTCAAATAAAACAGCTCTGACCAACTTCTTCTCACATAAGTCAGTATTTTAACCTTTCAGAAAGGAGTAGTTCTCAAAGAATGGATTTTTTTTCTGAAGGAGCGTGACCATGTTACTATATTTTCGGATGAGATGACATGTTTTCACCTCTGTATGAAGTCTTTTTCTTTGTCAGTGCTAGATGCCTAATCTCTGTGCAGAAATACGGTGCACTACCTTCTGTTCTTTAAACTAAACTGTTGAAGAACAAACACTTCTGTAGCAGAATACAGGGACAGGGAGTAAAACCAGAAATGTCTAGAGGAGGTACAACTTTACATTCTACAGCGACAGCAGTGTGATAAACTAGTACAAAAAGGTCTCTCTTCTGATTTCACTTGAAATCAGAACAGCAACACAAGGTATCTAAACTCCAGAATCTGCACTGGAGGTTGTGTGTGCTGAAAATAATGCTTCTCGAGAATTGACAGTCTCCTTTTTATCCTCAGGGAAAGATCTCCTGTTGGTCTCAGTTACTGGCTGGTGAGATATTCATAGATTAGCTCAGGCGTCAGCTGCTGTGGATTTGGGGGGTGAAACGGAGATTGGCGTGTTCTTCATTCACAGTGGAATAAAGAGGGTAATGCAAGCACTAAGAGGGCAGAAGTGTAGAGAAAACTTTTAAAGGATAAACTTGTTCCAACAGTTTTATTAGCAAAGAAGCCATCTCTTTAAAGAAAATAAATACAAGGAAGACACTTTTGCTTTTTTTTTTTAGAGCCACAATGAAAATACCAGCTGCTACAGCAAAATCCCTGACCATTAACAATGCAACAAAAGACCTGAAGATCAAGGTCTGTTTCCTCAGGAAGGCTGAAGGTAGGAGGCTGTTGGGAGTTAGTGTGCAGTCCTGCAACCAGGTGCAGGTGTCAGTAACAGTCCGTGGTTCTAACCAGACTTGAAGAGGAGAATAGCGACTTGGCCGAGGTAGAAGTAGATGAAGTGCTTGGTCTCATGAGTCACGTAGCTGCCAAAGTTCCTTCCCACGATGCAGTGCCAAGTGGGATTGTATTTCTTGTCAAACTCCTGCAGGAGAGAGAACTAGGAATTCAGCATTTTCACAAGAATTGTACTGATATTGTCCAACAGGGAATTTTTTGCAATGATATGTCGCTTGTTAGCGAGTATCACTTTGGAAGAAGGCAATTAAGGAGCAGCATATGCTCAAGTGCAAGCATCATCTGTTACTTTATAGCTTATCTGCCGCTTAGTCAGACCAAAAAAAAAAAGTGCTTCCAAGCTGAGCAGGAATAAGTTTACAACATATGTCTGGGGAAGTAACTTTCCCCAAAATTCACACCATGATCTCAAGCCGTAACATTTAAGAACTTCACTGATTGTTCTAAATCCCTACAGATTAAGGCATTGTTTTGACTTCATTAGCCATTTTCAGCAAGGATGCCGAAAGGGCTCTTGACGGAGACTTCTCTGCCACATCCTCGATACTAGGTCACGAGACCACGTTCGGCCTACGCACTGTTGTCGTTGGCCAGCTATGGCTTACAGTAAACTCGTGTGTACGTCTACTGTGAGTACAGCTGTGCGGCCAGGGGTTACATACTGCAGTACCTACAGCTGAAGAGACTTCATGTGAGAGCGTGCAAGAGTGTGTGTTCTGCCCAACCAGACCCTTCTCTACTTGCAGCTCAGTCAGGCTCCCAGTAGGAGTCAGAAAATCTTTCAAACTGGAAGCCGTGAGCCATCTGTTCTGCGTTGCATGAACAGTTTGTCTTACATGTGATGGGGAAAAAATAGCCAACAAAAACACCCACTTCTTATTACAAGGTCAGCAACCCCCCACTTCTCAAATAGGCTCCAAGAGCCCCTGTCCTTGTACCAGGGACAGTCACCTGCCACCGTTCACCTGGACAACGGGACAGCGGCTGAAAAGGCTTAAGTAGAAGGT
>NW_010262946.1:0-297 GCF_000690775.1 Eurypyga helias
GGCGCTTGCAACGTGGCCCATAAAAACATCCGGGAGCAGGGACGCTTCCTCCAGGACGTCTTCACCACGCTGGTGGACCTGAAGTGGCCCCACACGTTGCTCATCTTCACCATGTCCTTCCTCTGCAGCTGGCTGCTCTTCGGCATGGTCTGGTGGCTCATCGCCTTCGCCCACGGCGACCTGGACCACAGCACCCGGCTGCAGCGCGACCCCGGAGAGGGGGCGGCGGGGGCCCCCGCCAGCTTCGTGCCCCGTGTGACCAGCATCCACTCCTTCCCCTCCGCCCTCCTCTTCTCC
>NW_010262946.1:341-4700 GCF_000690775.1 Eurypyga helias
GGCTTCGGGGGACGCATGGTGACGGAGGAGTGCCCGGCTGCCATCCTGGTCCTGATCGTGCAGAACATCGTGGGGCTGGTGATCAACGCCATTATGCTGGGCTGCATCTTCATGAAGACCTCGCAAGCCCACCGCCGCGCCGAGACCCTCATCTTCAGCAAGCACGCGGTCATCGCTCTGCGGGAAGGCAAGCTCTGCTTCATGCTGCGGGTGGGTGACCTCCGGAAGAGCATGATCATCAGCGCCACCATCCGCATGCAGGTGGTGAAGAAGACTGCCAGCCTGGAGGGGGAGGTGGTGCCCCTCAACCAGATCGACATCCAGATGGAGAACCCTGTCGGGGGCAACAGCATCTTCCTGGTGTCCCCACTCATCATCTACCACGTGATAGACAAGAACAGCCCCCTCTACGACATCTCCCCCTTGAACCTTCACCACCACGAGGACCTGGAGATCATCGTCATCTTGGAAGGGGTGGTGGAGACCACCGGCATCACCACTCAAGCCAGAACCTCCTACCTGGCAGATGAAATCCTCTGGGGCCAAAGGTTTGTGCCCATCGTGGCAGAGGAAGATGGGCGATACTCTGTGGACTACTCTAAATTTGGCAACACGGTGAAAGTGCCCACCCCTTCGTGCACGGCTAGGCAGCTGGAGGAGGACAAGAGCATCATGGACACCATGCCATTGTCCCCTAAAGGCACAATAAGGAAGAGGTCTGTCAAGCTAAAGCCCAAGTTTACCATAAGCGATGAGCCCTCCTGATGCCATTTGATGGGGAAACTCTCTTAGGGCTTTGTGTCTGAAAGATCACATAAACTTAAAACACTGAGGTGGCCTCTTACCTTTTTTTTAAATTCAGGTTGGTAGCACAAGGTATGTTCTGGTGTTATTTATTGTGGGATAATTCTAAAGCTAATTATATTTTTTTAAAGATGTGAGAGATTTCGAGCAGCACTGGGATTAGGAAAATCATGGTCCGCAGCTTTAAATTTCAGTTCGGACGGTCCCATTTAATTGCACGATCATTTTGCATTGATTATTCTGCAGGTAATGACATGTTTTCTCGAAAAAAAAATGTATATTTATCTTCAGAGATTGCAGTACTTAGGGTCTTGCAGTGTCCTGAAGTCAGTAGTTTTTAACTGTTTTTTTCTAACTTGAACAATCAATATAGCAAAAGAAAATAATAATTAATTAAGTAGGCTGGATTTAAATTATAACACAAAGGTCAGGCAATGTTATATGTGACACAAGACAAGATCTGGAAGTGTCTATGTATTATACTCCATGTCTCAAAGAAATTAACTGCCAGATTTGCTTCATCCATATTGTATTGTATGGAGCCACTCCTACCACATGCAGTAAGAAATGTATTTGAATATTTACTTTTGTTTATTTTAAAACCCTTTACACTTCCAAAATAAAACAATACTGTTCATTTCGGATAGTAAGCAATCCTTTGCCTAGTAGCAGATAGTATACAACAGAAATTAATTATAAATAAGAAGAATTCAGTCTGTGTGAAGAGAAGCCACATCCCCCCGTCCGAGCCACATGGCTATAGGATACCCAGTAAAAAAAATTAATCTCTTCCTTAGGTCAGAGTGAATTCCGTTAGATAATCAGGGAATATAAATAGGTATTTTAAATGGAAGGGCAATGCTGAATGCTGAAATTATATCTGCATGCAGTAGGCAAAGCCTTTCACTCCTTTCCCCTTCGTAAAAGACAGAGTGGTTTGTGCTTAGGGAAAGGAGGGCTGTGTAAGGCAGCATGGTCACTTCTGAGGTGCTGTGTCACAAAACATACTGCTGCTAAGGAAACGTCTCCCTTTCCATTTACATCCTGACCTCCCTACACAGCCCGTGCCTGCCCTTGTTTTGAGGAATTCAAGATCTGGCATTTACCGGCAAACACGGAGGAGCCATGTTCGCCCCTGCAGTTCCACAGTGACAGCAGGAGCAATTCCCCTTAGCACACCCCTGCAAATCCTCTAGCTGGGGATATTAGTAACAGCACCAGTTTTATTTCTATGCAGCGTTACTGGGGCATGGCAGAAGTATTAACTGCAGTGTGCTCTTAACAGGGCAAACTGCCACTCAGGTGAAAAAAAATGTCCGAATAAAACCTAAATGAGCATTACAGAACTGACCCAACGCCTGGTTACACGCTGGGCAGAGAGGCACCGAGTTACTTTCAGACTTAATTATTCAAAGAGCTCCCAGTATCAAGTTCTTGTGTGTTACGTAGTTCACGATGGACACTTGAAATGGTTTGTGTTGGTAATAATGTGGCAAATTTTTGATACCTTGTCAGTGCAATAATATGACAAAGTCATTCATAAGTGTGACAAAACTTCCATCTCGACTAATGTTTTCAGGCATTTAAAATGATGTTAATGTCTGGGTAAAATCAAAGGTAGTTTTAAAATGATAAAATAGTAGTTATATTTTCAATATTTATGTATTTCAGTTTTATGAATGCCTGTATCAATGGTATCAGACTGCCAGTTAGGAGAACAATGCCTGTTCAGTTTCCAGATTCCCAATACACAATACTATCCTGTGAACAGCTCCAAAAACGTGGTATGTTTCACAATGGAAAGACAGTCATATTAACATTAGTAAGCAGTCAGCAAAGAAAATTTGGAAAGTCATATTTTATATTTGTAATCACAAAAAAAAAATCCTGGTTTTTAAAATAGGGAATGGTTAAATGCCTTTGATTAAATTTCTTCTGTAAGTTTGAGTCTAATTGTCACATTATTTTCCAGCTTTCCCTTTTACTGCCCCTGTTCCATTGCCCGTCGGAGGGGCACTTACAGTAGGGCTATTTGCAACTCCTGGACACCTTTGTTCCTTTGAAAGTCCGGTGTTCTTTGTCACCTGTCATAACACTACCACTCTGTTCTTGCAAGAGTCATAGACAAAATACTAAAGTTAGCTTTCCATGACTTGAAATCGCTGGCTTCTCCTTAGCCTCCTTAGTGCCTTATTTCAATGTGTAAGATGCACCTTAAGGTTCTGGCATAAAACCTCTTCAGCTCTGGCAGCATTTTAAAGCTTTCGTCAAGATTTGACCTAAATGTGAAGCAATTTCAGCAGCACTACCGTGCAACTATTTTCAGGAACTGATGCAAGCTTCTTTTTCCCTCAGGGAAATCTGTGCTACCAAGAGGTAGAAAATTCTCTTTGTTCACTGTGAGATGGGAGGGGAAAGCTGTGAGGAAACCTCTTGCATTTGCTGGGATGCTTTCAGGACCACCCTTTCTGTTGCTTAATCTGCCTGATTTTCTGAAGTCTTGCAATAAATAGGCATCATAATATTATGAGGAAGGCAGAATTTATTCTATTTAAAATCACCATATTGAATTATTTTAGTTCGAGTGTTGTGATTTTGACTCTCAGGATTCTCGTGATTTTAAATTCTTCTGTTCTTTTACCGTATAAAATAGTCAGAAGCATTTCAGGGGCAGAGCAAGGAAGAACAAGTGTATTTGTTTTGTACTAGGGATATGACTACTTTGTGAGGATCCTTTCATTTTGTCATTTACAAAGTATTTGGGAACACAAATATCTGAAATGGTTCATAAAGTTGTACTTATACTGACCGCCCCCACTCTCTGGAGGAAGGTTCTGAAGAAGGTGTCATTTGATGTGGAGAAGCCCTCGTTCTTAGCAGTGGACAAACGCTGTGTTTT
This sequence comes from Eurypyga helias, assembly GCF_000690775.1. NCBI lineage: Eukaryota > Metazoa > Chordata > Aves > Eurypygiformes > Eurypygidae > Eurypyga > Eurypyga helias. Next base: position 4,045 of record NW_010262946.1, read on the forward strand.
CCGTAGCTGAAGTCCAAAGTGAGTGGGCTTTTGATCTTTCTCTTTCAGCCTACGTGTGCTTTTGGTAGGTGGTATCACAGCTGGGGTCCTGCCGAGCAGCTGAGGGGAGCGCGCTGTGGCTCCAACCACCGCTGCCTCTCCACATGTCCTCTGCGCAGAAACCGGTGTGAGGGAAGCGGGGGCTCCATCCTCGGGTCTCGTCTGGATTGAGGGGAGGATGTGGACCAAGAAGTGGGAAGCTGTAGGTTTTGAGGTGACCCAATGCTGAGTTTAGGGTGTGGCGGAACCAACCATGTCCATGGGAATTGTCTTTGATGTGCTTCAGATTGTGGAAGCCACTTTCAGTTTATACTCCTAGTTCACACTGGTTAATGCATTCCAACTGGAGTCTGTTAAGCTGTTGGAGTGGACAGAAGGATCACAGAGCTTATTAATCAGAAATAGAGACTGGAGAAGACTTGTGTTACTTGCCATAGCTTTAAAATAGTCTAGTGACTGTTAGTGAGATCATAGTCACTGGGTCTATCCGTTTCATGCTGCATTTCCTAAAATCAAGTGATGTATGTATACAAAATCGGAGTATAACAAGGTCTGACTTTGCCTCTTTATCCTCCAAGGCACATGGTAAGTATAGTATTACAGCAGTGTGCTTCAGC
>NW_010262946.1:4713-9930 GCF_000690775.1 Eurypyga helias
AACCTGAAATGAACTCAAGAGGCTGCATATTAAGGTGAAAGAGGGTCAGGGACACAAAATAAATACATTTAAAATCCACAAGTGACACAGTGGGAAGACAGTGTCAAGAAGTAATAAACTATTTTCTTTGGAAGCCCTTCACACCAGCAAAGGTGTGACGATGCTGAGATGAGAGTTGAGAGACCTAAAAAGCAGATACGAGAGGCTGCTATAAACGTCGTTATCGCGGCACATGCTAGCACAGATGAGCAACGGGGTCGGTGTCAGAATGCAGACTGCTCTGTAAGGCGAGAGCATGATCAGCATTGCCCAACCCGGCGGGTAAATATTGCTGCGTGCTGAGCAAGGTACAGGTCACACCAGAGCCCTGTTGGAAGTGGTGTTCCGAGGGCTTTGTGGTGACTGATTCTTGTGGTTAGTTGTTTATTAATAGTTAATAATATCAAACTAAATAATTAATTAATTGTTCTTGGAAAACTGAATTTGTTTCTTCACGTTTTCCTTCTTCTTCCTCTCTTTGTTTGTACATTGGTCACCACTAAAGGTAATTACTGTAGGTCTGCTAGTACAGATTGTTTTGATTGGGGATGAAGCACCAGTGTGTTTGGGAAATAAAATAGATATTAGAAACACAAAAACCTCTGTGAAATTGCCAGGCTTGCAACTTTCACAGTGATTCCTTTTAAGAAGCATGGAAATACCTATTCCTAGGAACTGGATGTTAATAAACTACCACAGATTATTCCCGGTTGTTCATTTTGCAGGTCCCTGTGGAAGGGAGAGTGGTTTAGCTCTTTGGGTTTGGGTTGAGGGAGAAGAATTTTCATAATCACTGCATTTTAGGCTCCCTGGTTAGACCCTTCTCTTTCCCCATGCTCAAAGTCTTCTGATGTTGCCACTAAACATGGGCAGGATCAATGCCCTCTGCAGTGCATGTTTCCATGTGGCCCTGCATTCATCCAGGGCCAGCTGCTCCATTCCAAGGTGCATATCTCAAATCTCAACTGCTCCGGACAGCAGTAGAAAAATTCCCATCCATTTCAGTGGATTTTTGGATCAAAGGACATCATCTGGTGACCTGCTGAAGGCATGTGCTGCGGCACAAAGAGGGACTCAGCGCTGCAGACCCTACTCGAGCAAAGTTTGGGGTGAGGAGACCCTTGTGTGAAGGGGGCCTTGGGTAAGCTGGACCAGAGCGGGAGGTGGGATGTGTGCTCAACACGGCTGGTGACGGTCTAACTGCCTGTGACAAGTGACTCAGTGTACTATTTTTGATTCAGCAACAGGAGAAAGATACGTGATACAAACCTCCACACCCCCCAAGGAGAACTATTAAAAGAGCAGAAGACATTCTTGAGAGGCTGCAGATGCCACTGCCTCCATCCTGCTTTTAGCGCAGCTAGGTGCCTACAGAGGAGGGTATGCTGCATGGTTTTTTCTGGCTTACGCCCTTATTTTAACACATAATGTGACTTTAAAGAATCATCAGAGGGGAATGACTCAGTGTAAAAGTCATTTTCAAAAATCAAAACCTGCAGTCCCTCTTCACCATTTGCCCTTTGTCAACCTTTGTGCCTGACCTACTGAGTTGAAATAGAGATGGCAACCCTGAGAGAGGTTTCCTGACCTGCTCCCTCACCGCAAAGCTGAGCAGCCTTCAATAATCAATCCCGACTGAACTGGAGGGGACCCAGAGGTCTCATGGTGGTGGCCCCACAGAGGAACATGGCTCCTTTCTCCTCCCCTCATGAGAGCTGGGGCAGGAGGCATTGAGCATCCCATCCTGGGCTGGGAGCAGGGCTGCCACGTGGTATGGCAGGAAACAGGAGCCACCCTTTTCCTTCCCTGGCTGTTCCTTGTACATTTGCTATTTGAAGCATCAGATACCTGCTTATTGTTTTGCATTTATGTTTTCTCTGCCCAAGAGAAGGTAGGCACAGTATATAAATAGCATTGTTGTTGTTATAGTCATAATAATGTTATTCCTGAGTGGAGCTGAGGCACAGATTGACAATGAGTGCCAAAAGCAGGAGCTCTTGTGTTCAGTGAGCTTCAGATCAGCCCCCTGTGGTAAATCCTGGGCCTTTAAATCCAACAGAGCTTGCCGGGGAGTTCATTAACATCAGGGTTTCCCTCTTAGGGATGGGGACTATTAGGTTATTGGGGTGGGCAGCTGATCCAAATAGTCCCTGATGGTGTCTGCTACAACAACCAGGCTGTTACCCATGTTTTGTTAACAGTCTCCTGCATCTCCTGAGAGCTTTTTTCTGTGCCTTGTGAGTAAAATTCTTGGTTTATTTCCTTTTCTCTAGCACGAGAGAATATAGCCCTTGTGCATATTGTATAATCCTGTGTAGTATTTGAATGACATGGATGTTTATGCTGTGGTCTGCGATCAGCTTGTCCTTTTTGTCAAGAACCTGAAAGGAGGTTGTAACCAGGTGAGTGTTGGTGCCTTTTCCCAAGTGACAAGTGATAGGATGAGAGGAATGGACTCAAGTTGTGCCAAGGGAGGTTTAGATTGGATATTAGGAAAAATATTTTCACTGAAAGGGTTGCCAAGCATTGGAACAGGCTGCCCAGGGAGGTGGTTGAGTCACCACCCCTGGAGGGATTTAAAAGATCTGTAGGTGTGGCGCTTGGGGACATGGTTTGGTGCTGGCGTTGGCAGTGTTAGGTTAACAGTTGGACTTGATGATCTTAAAGGTCTCTTCTAACCTCAGGGATTCTAATTTCTTGCTGTCTCATGGTGAGTGCATGCAAGTAATGGGGACGGTGTTTTCCTTGCCCTGCCTTTGCGCCAGGTGCATCTCCCTATGGTTGTTAGCCCTTAAACTTAAAACTTGAGGAAAAAAAGTTAGCAAGATAATGCTTCTTTCATGGGATGTGTGGAAAAGAAGGGCAGTGAGATGAGCAGGAAGATGAGGATGTTCCTCTTGCAAAATGCATGGATTTTATCGGACCAGAACGCCCAGAGAACAGGTTCCTTATGTAAAATGATGGTGAATTTTGACCCTGAGAGTAAAGCAGCTGTCCTATGCAGCCATCCACAGTGATGTTTTAGAAGATGACTAGGACTCTGTGGGTGTGATGCTCACTGAATACGTGAGGGTGGTTTGATTTGAAAGAGCTAATTGCTGGCTTCACCAACCATGGAGAAAGCTCACACTTACTGAGAAATTATCTAGAATTTCAGGCAGCAAACAGATATTTTCCAAAGGCATTATCTATCTTTAGAAAGGTCTCTGTACGAAGTAGTCATTATTTTCTCACAGATTTTCTTCTATCAAGTGTTCTCCGGACATCCCTAGCTGAAATCTTTACACTTAGAACGTACCTGCTTTACTAAATGGATGCATTTGATAGTGATATTCAATCATTCAGTTGAAAGCTTGTTCTTTTGTGTTTCTTGTTTTTTAATTGTGGCCAAGTTGTTATTCCTGTATATGACTTTTTTCCTAGTTATTTTGATCATTACTTTACATAGACAGTAAAGATATGTCTGTTTCCCCTGATAAGGGAGCTCAATCAAGTTTTAAAATGTAGCTTTCCTCAAAATTTCCACCTCCATTAAAACCCTCACATTTGATCCTACATTCTTTGCTCTGCTTTTCTGTTTTGCAAGTCTTTTCTTCCCCAGTTGGGAATAGTCCCTTAAACCAGGTAACTCAGCCTACCCCGTTTCTGTGCCTTCTGGATACACAGCACTGTACGTCACATCCGCACTCGACTTTGGATGTGCAACGCACTTTATTTTCAAAGTGGTAACTACCTCTTGGCTAGATGGACCAGAATCTTTGATTTTATTTTTTACACTCAGGAATGATGTTATCGGCATGGCCGTTATAGTTCTGTTTTAAAACCAATACTGTAAGTGTTCTGTGTGGCTCTGATTTGCATTCAGAGACAGTTTATTAGCAGCACTCTAAGATTCTTCTAGAAAGTAGGAAGAAATACAGTTCTTTACAGTAGTAATAATCTTACACTGACCTATCATAAAAGAAGTTAATATATCCATAGAAAAATCCCAAATTTTTTATTAAAAAGTATTGCCAAATTTACACCAGTCCACAAAAGTTTTGGTAGTATGTTCTCAATATTCAGTCAGCACTGGTTTTCCCATTGACCCTCACAGAACCTACTCCAAGTGCTAAATTCAACAGATGCCTTTTTAGTGACAAAAATATCTGGTTGAGGTTCAGCAAATGCCTGACTGAAAGGGTGTCTGGCACTCGTATTTCATTCATTTTTCTGAAACACTTTGAATAAATTTCTGGTCAGCATTAGTTGAGAGGCTTGATTTGATTTTTAGTGAGTTATAGGGGAAAAGTTCTGTTAGTTCACACTTAAAGTTTATGGTGTAGCTATAGCTCATTCTGGGCATAACTGTGGGATCCAAAATTTGATAATTTCCATATTTTTCTGGCATATTTCTTTATAAAGTATTTCTGTAATCTCCTTTAGGTAAGACTCCAACACCTGTAATAACTTCGTGGTGTGTCTTATCCCATTACGCAGCTACACTAAAAGAAGCTTAAGTATTTGCAAACTAGTATGCAAATTTAAAGCAACTTCTAAGAAATAACAAATAATAATAAACCAATACAATTTACTGACAGGCTTGAGTTGAAAGGCTTGTTCTACACAGTGCTGAATTGCTGGATGAAAACCCTCACATCTCAATATTTTAATATTGTCAGATGCCTCTGGAGAGAACTGTAGTTTGCATATACAAAAATATAATGCATTTTCTCCAATATTAGTTTCTGTTACTTGGTTGGCTTCAGGTGATTCTGTCTGGTCTTTGTGGCTCTGATACATACATACAACTCTGGATGCCATCAGGTACAAAATCTGATATGGAAAGTTCAAGGCAGACCATTATATTGACTGTGGATTGTATAAGAATTTCTCAGAGACAAGAATAGACTTTGCTAAAGCAAGAGAGAGAGTCTTCCATCAAAAAGCCGCAGAAGTAAAATACTCCTGGGACACTAAGACAAGAGTGATTTATTACAGAAGAAATAATTGCAACAGAAATGAAGTATATGCCTGCTGTTCTTAGAGTCCTCAGTACCTGGACGCAGTAAGACACGGCACTTCAGACCTACATCCATAGTGTGTCATACTGCTTATGAAAAGAGATATGTTTTGCTCTGTCTTCGAGGAGGTGTTTTTTTTTCCGGCAGCCGGAATAAGAACAAAGTCTGAGTCCTA